>NC_091947.1:29337027-29552027 GCF_041260155.1 Ptychodera flava
TTTGGCCAACTCCATCAATCTGGAGAACTGGATGGTCTGGTACACCTGAGACACCTGTGAAAATATCACATCAAAACAAAGTTGAAACTAATTCTGACAAAGAAAGAAATGTTCAAAGAACTCCAGCAAAGCCAAGAGTTCCAGGGGCCCCTTTTCAGACCGTCTGGAACAAAGGATGATTTTATGATGAGTTTGTATTGTTATCAACACGGTTATTTGTTCCTATATGATTATGGTTGCATGTAAGATGGGTATGCCATGACACTGACAGGCCACAGAGGCATGACACAAGTATACAGCAATGAGTAATTTTTCCAACAAAGTGATGTGGATATGTCACAGTGAAAACGGACAGTTTGGCCGAAAAACGTATGATAATAGGTAAGTTAGGCAAAGATTGGTGCGATTTGAGAATGGAATAAGGAAACAGTTAGGCAAGAGGGAGATATGGGGGTTTAACTAGTGGGATAACTCATACTAGGATGTTACTTTCCAAGAGAACAATAGGTTTCACATGGAAACCACAGATGCAGTATTGCCGTGACAAATGGAATGAGAACTACTATTAGCAATGGATAAGTTGTCTGATCCCAATGGAGTTCAAGGATGGCCACAGGAAAACACTATCTTCATCAAAAAGACTAGCAGATAGGGCACTTATGTTAGCTCTCCACTACATAATAACAAAGGAGGAACTGTGAAAATTACTTTGAGGAATGAGCCATGAGCTCACTCACTGCTTCTTACCTGTTTGACTAGTCTTGTTAGAGTGACATCTTGCAATGCTGGTACATACTGACCTAGTTCCAGCTCATTGGCTTCTTGGAGAAAGTCTAGAATCTTGGTGACTTTGTCACTGAGAGTGAGAGGATGAAACTCCACCTCCAACCACAGGAACAAATCCTTCAGCTGTGGTAAAACATGCTGCACTACGTTATACTTGACCTGTTTCGAAAACAATACAACACATAATGATGTTTTAGGAAAATACAAATGAACCAACACATTTCATTAACCTTTATGCAAAAATTGATGGAAGTTTAGTTGAAAATAAATATTCTGCTAATGGATGCTATATTTCAATGAAGAGAAAAAAACATGATATTTTTATTATTAGAAATGACTTCTGTCTACAGCTAAATGTTTTTCGTATGTAATTTAATTTAATTCAATCTTAACAGGCAAAAATTAAAGGACATCTCCTCCAGCTGTCTCTACTCAGACTGTCAAACACTTCTTTCTGACACTGCCGTTCAGTCTGTACTTACAAGGTCCTTGATCAACTGACTCCTTGTTGGTGCACTCTGAAGTCCCAGAAGATTGGCTAATTTACGTTGTTTTTCAGCGTGGACTTCTCTCATGTCCAGTATACTTGTGATAACACTACGTGGCTGAATAATCTGGATTGAGAGAGTGGCTAACAGAACTCTAGATGCCATCCTACAAAGAAATGAAAAATACATAATTATAAGCAGAAAGAGCAAAAAAGAACACCCTTGGATGTTTTGGGCGAAGGTTCAACATCATCTACAGCTAGCTGAATAGTATCCATACGTATTCTTAATGTATGCAAATTAGTGTTTTTGATTAATTATCGAAAGTCAATATTCATAATTAAGTATCATGCTCTCATGACTAGGATCACAATAATGGTTTCACTGGCTTCACCTGTTCACCCCCAATTCTCTATAAACAGGCCTAAAATCACCATTGACACAACTGGTTTTGGTCAATCCATGGCAGTGAGGGGAGTAAAAAAGACACTGATAAATCAACACAGCTCAATGAATTTCACATTCAAGTACATCTTGCGACAGTTGAATTCAATACCTTTGGATTTCATCGGATGAGAGATTTTTCCTCTGCTCTCTGGACAGCTGTAGTAACCGATGCAGAGCACAAGCATGGAATAAGTAGTTGCCAGATTTCCAGAACACCAGGCCAAGTTTCTGGTAGTAGTTGGCCATGAGTTGCGGCTTGGGGGGCTTTTTGGACAACGTCATCAGACCATGAACATCTTCAATTGCCTTGTATGCCTCCTGTGAAGGGAGAACACAAGTATTTGTGAGGGACAGTCATAACTACACACACTGACTTACTCAAAGGAAAATCAGCCTTTGAGATACAGTCTTACTGAATATTCAACCAGAATGGTTTTAAAAATGCTGCAAGAGGGAGTAGCTACATTCAGTAGGTGCTTAGAAAGCAAATCTCTTGGTAACCTCACTTCACAGAACCTGTGGAATTCAAGTTAAATTTTATGAGCACATGACAAACCAGTTGTTTCATGTTGCATTCCTACAGGACATTTTGATACACCATCATAAAAAAGAAATTTATAACTTCTATTCTACAGATCATACTACAACTAAATACATACAAATGTACAATAATGCAGATACCATTAAAAAAACACATTTGTGATTGGTAGTCAAAAGCCCCATAAAGCTATTTGAAGAGGTACTACACCATTGAAATATAACAGGTTGGAACTAACCCTTAGCACTAATCAAATATACACACACAGATTTGCATAGAACATTTGAAGGTTTTTATGTACAACTCTGCTTGGCATGGAAGTAAATGTACGTACCTGCCATAACTCCATACTAATGGCATTGTCTAGCTGGACAAGTCTGGTTTCTAAATGCATTGCCTGACTCTCAGGGTTGTTGAGGTTGATGGAAGAGGCTTGGTTCTGGTATTTGGTAATCAGTCCAAGATGATTTCTCAACTGTTAGTAAAGAAAGTTGTATGAAGAAATTAATATTCATGTTCTCATTTTGGTACAGCGATGACTTTACATGTAAATAGAACCTTGCAAGATACATGTATAAGCACAGACATGAATGATCACAGAAGTGATGGTTCTATAGCAAATTTGAATGGAATGAAAAAAAAGCCTTTTTCTTGCGATCCAAATAATATACTATTTAAAGTCCATCAGTCCTCATGCTTTTTTCCACATTGTCAACGATATCCCTACTTACCAAATTTTCACAAATTCCTACATTTTAATGTTCATAAAAAGATGAAAAGTAGAAAAGCTCAGAATCAACCGACCACTTTCCCAAAAATATTGTATAGCAAACATACATTTGCACTTCGGTGTAGTTAGAATACATAAGGATGATAAGACCACAGTTGACTTACATTTTCACATAGTTTGCGAAATTCTGTCTTCCTAGTGTACTTGTGGCAGAATCTGAAAGCTGTAATAAGAACATAAAATGCATCCATCAGGCATTACTATACTAGAAAAGCCTCCCATTTTAGCTATCAGTCACAAAACATAGTTCAGAAATGACACTTGTGAAAACTACTGAAAAGACAAAAAATTTTGGGTATATCAGCAATATTCAAGAAAGCTAAATTCACAGTATTTTTATGCAAGGGTGCTTTATGGTAGTAGAAAGCTTTATACCAGCTGTCATTTTGAGACTGGAACTTGCATACGTATTTTTATTAAAATCTGTTGGCATGACACTCACAGGAACAAAATTCCTTTATATGACCTGGCAGGATGTGTCTATTTTCAGAATCAAAATTACACATAACATTATGGATTTCTTTTGAATTTGAATCGGTGAGTTTCAGATGTTTTAATTCAGCTATGAGAGTATTACCATAGTTCTTGAGGAGACTGAAAGAGGATCAAAGAGGAAAACTCGGTGATGATCCTCACCTTGCTGTGCAATATCCTGGTACAGTCGCTCAACTTTAGTGTTGTTTCTGAGCAGATCAAGACACTGCCTGTAGGATTCCCACAGAAACTTGACCCATGGTGTCAGCAACACACGGTCTGTACGATCATGAGTATCTTCACCACTTACTGCACTCAGCAACAAACTGTACAAAATACAAAGATCATTTGAAACTCTCTACAGGCAAAAATATTTGACACTCTACACCCACATCTATATAACAAATTCACATGATGAAGGACATCAGTTTTAAACATGGTTCTCCACTTTGATATTTAACCCTTTTCCTGCCAAGTCCATATTTCACCACCAGGTCAAGATGGTTAAAATTAATGAAACACAACATATTCCATATGATGTATTTTAACATAATACTGTACATTCAAAGGCTTTTGAAAACATAATACTGTAAAGTTGATTTTTTTTGGACAAAAGATGCTATAACATACCAAGCCAAGTGGGTGAAAATACGTCATGTTTTGGCTCAATACCACTTTTTACTGACTTGGCTGATGGGGAAGTGATACAGTTATTACTGTCTGGCAGGAAAAGGGATATAGGAAATTACTGTAAAACTACAAAGTGACAATGCTTATAGACGTTTTCCTTATAAAATATTTTCTTGTCAGTTTTCCATATCACACTCTCACCTTTCTGGTGTAGTTATCTGATCCAAATCATCGATGTCATCCACCATCTGTTTGGATTCTTCCTTGGCTGCTTCTGTCTTCTCCTCGGCAAGTTTCAAGTAACTTCTGACAACATCTTCTAGTGATTTGATGTTCACCTGCCAAATACAGCGATATATTATTATATCACAGCATAAACCTCATTTCAAATTAAAGAGGTGTAATTCTTTTTTCATTCACAAAAGATAGAAAATACTGTTTTATCCACTCTAATGTGTACGAGTCCTATAATTAATGCTTCAATTTCAGAATTGGAACGAGAATAAAATAAAATTCACTAATGCTAACAAAGAAAAGAAATCAAATCAAGTAGTGTACGAAGATTTTTGAAATGCATTTTGCATCCTTGTCTAGAAAAAATCAATTTTGACCTTGACACCATTTATTTACAGTCACCATACTTGTTCCTGTGATGAAAGTCAACAATGATGATGGAAATACCTGCTGACAGATGTTCTTGTATTGATACAAGCCTTCCTTGGCTATATGGCTCTTCCGCAAATCTACACAAAGTTGCAGATACTTCTCCATGATAGGTTCATGGATTTTCTGCCATGTCCGATGTTTTTTACTCTTGATGACATCATACAAAGCATCAAGAGCTGGCTGCTTTTTGCCAACATCGATGAACTCTATAAAATGACACAAAATACTGATATTACATTTATACCCATACACAAGTTCCTTGGTTCATGTTATCCTCACAGATTAGCAAGTCAAGGTTTCTAAGATTTTAGCCCACAAATCTTTTACCAAGACTGGTGAGTTTAACTAATCTGACAGTCACGTCACAACCAGGTGTGGGATGAGACGAGACTTGGTCTTTCACAATACCCGCCCCCCACCCCAAAGAATAACAGAAACACCACCACCACCAGAGTGTGACTATCGTTTTAGACAAATACTGTCACCAAAACTTTATACCAGTAGCTTAACATTGTCATAACGGAATGCTGATTCATGTCTACTTGAAGTGCGATAACTTTCTACAGGGCGGAAGTGACAGTATCTTTCAAAAGCATCTTTTAAATGATGTTAAGAAATTTTAACTATACAAACTAGTAAGGCAGAGATACTGGCAGGGTAATAGGAAGTGCATGTTTGGTTGCACATTCTTCCCAACCCCCAATGCAAAGTGGGATTAGCATCTTTCCTTGTTGGAAAAGTTGAATTTTGACAGATGGATAGTTTTTTCAAAAGAATGTGATGATTTTTATGGAGCTTATCACTTTAAATTATATGGTTGAGATTCATTACGGGAAGGCTCCATTAACTTATGAATACCCTACTTCCCTATGAGGATCAATTTCACAGACCTGCCTTTCCTACAATGGCACAACAATGGTACCAGCTGGATTAGATAAACATAACAATGGAACATTCACACCTTGAGGGATTAAAAGTCTTCTGTTTGTCACCCGAGTTGGTCAGGCAAGGACTCGGGTTTCAGGTAAAATGCAAGTTAATGCAGTTTTCCCCTAATGTAAAGTTCAATGAGACTTGATTTCAGAACAAAAGACTTGATTTCAAAACAAAATGGTTTGCAATGTAGTGTGCCCTGGAACAAGAAGACACCAATTGGTCAAATTTGTTATCAGATGAGGCAAGTTTATAATAGAGTGGAATGTGACCTGGTGAATAACTCTACTTAATTGAATGCGACATGCAGGATTTTCATAATTGGACTTGTCAGGGAGTTCTGCAAGAATTGACAGATCAATGTTAGTTTTTATAACATATGCAAGTTGTTACAACTTGAAACTATCTGATCTAGCTCATCTGAGGTTTAGAGGGTGTGAATTTTAAAATTCCCAAATAACTGAGCAAGCTTCTGTTGTTGTCGTATGCAAATCTCAAGTCGACCATGAAAGTGACAAGTATACTTTATGAAAGTTTTCGCCTGAGGGTGAAGAGTGTCATTGCCTGTTGAAGATCCTCTGATCAAGAATGCTGCGTGACATGTATGTCAAGAAAATGGCAAGACTGAAGATTATTGGGCACAAATATATTGTTTGAATTGTTAGTAACCTTGGTAGTCCACCCATACCATTGCTTTCACTGTAAGTTATGTACAGCCCCCTGAGATAATCCCTTCTACTTCGCAGCCAAGGGTGTGTCCACTTATCTTCAGTCTTCCCAATAAAATTATAAAATCAACACGTATAGCTGCTTTACATAGTGTAATTTCGTTGCGATAAATCAAGCGTCAGCAGACAATGCAGTGACGTGGGCTAATTCGATGAACGGCAAAAGTCGTACGATTGCTCTTGATTTTGCAATACTCTGTAACTCCTTCATTGGCGAATTTAATTTTGGAACATCAACGCCCGCAAGTTCAAGTCAAGCTCGCATGTTCAGCTCGGACAAGCAGTAGCACTGCATAAGATCAGATTCTCCCGGCTTCGTAAGTAAAGATGGCAGGTTAAATTGCATTTCCATGGACATAACTAAGCTCCCTTCTATTGCAAAGGAGGTGGGCATGGCTGTTGATGAAAAGTATTGGACGCAAGGTCACAAGCATTCACATTGGTTGAAAGACGTAACATATGGACGTCACTGATCACTTGAGCATGCCATAGACAGTAGAAGAGAGAACACCAGTCTTACCGTTTGCCCTTTTCAGGGCGTTTTCGGGTCTTTGGAAGTACGTCGGCATCTTTCAAAGATGGAAAATTATCAAACGCAATCTTTCCAGCCCAAATATGGGCTAACGGTGCAAGAACAATGGAAAACGACCTGTAATTTTGGCGTGTTCATTCAGGGTTTCAACACCAAAGATGGCGCAACTAAGAAGCCCCTGCCATGTGGGATGTGACGTCACATCCTCCCAGCGAGAGAATACTTTTGAGTTTTGAAGCTTTGAGGGAGTTTTTAGGGCTAATATTTCGATAAAGATGTTACAACATGATATTAAAGTGCATTTATGCCTAAAACTATCCCACAAGCGAGTAAAATTGTAAGAATTATTTTTTCAGACGCATGACGGGAATCTTGATGTGACCCTATGTTTAACTTCCTGTGAAGAATGGCGCTCGATGAGTTGCAGGGAGCAGGGCTGATAGGTAAGATGTTATATTGATGCAGAATACGCGTTGTATGTTTAAAGTTTGCACAAGCGAAAGGGAAATAATGTCAGATTTCATTAGTTCTTGCGCCTCTGGGTGTTGTCGCCGTTAAAGTACGGAATACGATGCATGACAGTGCTTCTAAGGGGAGGGGCAACCCGGAAATGATCGACACTGCTCCGGTTGCACTGGTACACTCTGCAGCGGGTCGGAACGTGTCAATGCCAACAATATAAATTCTTCTGCTGACGCCCGTCCTTCACTAGGTCAATATCCCCCTAGGAACTTTACTGTTGGTCTTGCACAGATGTCAATCTCGCAATGGTATATGCTGTAATGCACCAAAGGCACCCAATAAACATACATCATCTATGTTTCATTTTGACAGCATACACCGTTACATGATATGCAGAACATGAATGGTGAAGCAATTGACAATTTAATCTGGCACTGTTTTATAGTCATCTAGAATGCAGAGATCTTACAGGATCCGAGACTATTGCTATTGTATCGATCTGCAGCATATGTATTATTGTATCTGTTAAGTATATAGAACTGAGAGGTCACCATGAATTGATACATACACACAACTTTTGAAGCAAACAACAAACAAAGTGTGCTACTTACTATTAAAATTATGCTCAAGACTTTTTATTGAAGAGGTCCAATTTTTATTATTTTCTATATTTATTGAAGAGGTCCAATTTATATTACTTTCTATATTTATTGATGCAGAGAAAGATCGACATGGAGATGTCCTGTGGACGTGGGCATATCCGGCAATCACACAGAACAAAAGAAATTTGTTGATGAAAAAATGTTGTTTAAAACCAGACAGTGATGGTCTTGTGACCTTTGTGTTTGGACAGTTCAAGAGGCAATGGTATTACATCTACACCACAGCAGTTGAGGAATCACCAGTCTTATCCAAGGTTATTAATATACTATTGTTTATAATGTAAATGTCCCGTTATTTCTCTTAATTTCACATCACATTACGAAATTGCATATCAAAAAGTAGACCATTGGAATGTGTCATTCTATTTATTATGTCAAGTACGTAATCACTACAAATAAACTCTAAAAGTTGTACAATGTTGTTGAAAACATTCATTTGAAATTGCTTGTATCTTGTACCATTAGTCAGTTATTATATTTCTGTAGCACTTTGAGAGAGAACATTATAGCCTTGCAGACAGGCAAACACCATAACTTGTCCTAAATCGATTGTTATCAATACTTAGTGTGGACCTATTTACAGGGAATCAGGGTTGGACTGGTTTAACTTTTAGAACAGTATAATTCCAGCTTATCAAATGTATTTATTAATACCGGTGAATGTGTAAGAGTAGCAATGGAATAACCTGAAAACTCTGTTGTAAAGACTGCCTGGATTTTTACTCTGCAGCATCTGATACAGTGACCTCTGTACAGTGACCTCTGATACAGTGTTTAATGGTTGAACATTGATTAAAACATGCACAGAATTTGCAGCTGAGATGCTCGTCAAGTGTTTGACTTTAACAGTTTTCCTTCTGCAAGCCTCCTTGTGTGCTATAACTTGTAAGAATTTTGAACTCCTTGAGTCACATTTCCATGAGTAAGCCTGACACAGATACATGTGAAATATATACAATTTTCTTGAATCAAAGCCAACCATCTTGAGACAGTGGCTTAGCAAATTGGCGAGGCTACGGCACAAATGTAATGAGAGTTATTTTCAGGTTAATTAGGTTATTAACATAGCAAGCAACTAGAAAGTGAGTGACTCAAACTTTTCTTAAAACTTTCCTCAATTAAACTTTCAACTATTCTGTCACCAAATCAAAAACAAAAATCAGGGGTCACCTTGCAATGTTTGGTACTAGAGAAACAAATAACCTAACATTTACCAATATTTAAAATGCAAGATGACTGCCATCCATGATTAACTCTGAGATAAAGTTGCTGATTTTTGAAAAACGGGAGACAGTGAAATTGTTGAAGAGCTTTAAAATGAGCCACCGTCACCACAAGTAGTAGATAAGAAAAGAATGGCAAAACTGAGAGATTCTGAATGTCTGTCTGTGAGGCACATTTCTCCCTACTGAATTTCAATGGTTTCTTTTCAACTCTTTCAGGTCAAACACTTTTCTCTTGTATTGCTTTCAAGAGACTACAATCCAGAAAAGTATGAGACACTCTGTCAGATACTCAGTAAAGCTTACAAAGAAAGTGGTAATCCAGCAACACTACTGGAGAGCTATCTCGCAGTACTAACAAAGGGATCATGTCCCAGTGAAGACAATGGAACTTTTGCTGTCAAGGAGTACGATGTGCGGAAAGCATATGTTGCATCACCCATCAAAGGTCAGGAGTTAAATGTTCTTGAATTTTTGCTTCATACTTTCAATCCAAGTTCACTGTATTTTTGTCCAATATGTAAGTAACTTATGTAATATATGCAATTGTTTTGATGTTTGCATTCCCTATCTTGTTTCAAATTTTATCAATGACAACATCACAAAGTCATAAGTCATCATCTGGATTGTATGTTCAATAACAGCCACTGTTTGATACTGTGAATCATGCAGGGATTACAGAATATCACAAGTTTCTGTGCAGAGATTAAAAAATAATCTGGAATTGAACATTTATGTGGTAAGTGAACATTGTTGCACTCATATTTTCAGATGTCATAAACCTGTTCGGAGTTGAAACCATATTGATCTACACAGCGTTATTACTGAAAAAGAGAATTGCAGTGTATCATTCAAAAATTGAAGAGTTACTTCAATTCACAAGGTAAGAGGAGAAAGATCTTTTACAGCAAATACGAGATTCTTGTTTGATATGTTGAACAATTAAGTGCCTTGAATGACACAGTTTCTTTATTGTAAACCATGGTTGCAGTCTAAACTGTCGCAAACTTGATATGACCATACTCTGTGGGGAATAGAAATCACCTTAATAATAAAGACAAGGGTATTGAAGAATTGTTTGTCTAGCCTACCAGAAAGTGATAGAAATGGCATGAATAGATTAGCCATTGTGTAAACCCTTGTTTCTTTTCACAAATGCATTCTTTTAGATTGTTCATAAATTGTGGAAATTCACATTTCTGTTGTCATGATTCAAGTTTAGCAGACTGTAATGATCATATCTTTGTATTATCCTATGCAGAGCTCTTCCGACATTGGTATGGCATCGGCAGAACTGGTCCATTTTGTATCCCAATGTCCACCTTGATGACCCGGAAGAGGCAGAAGATTGTCAATCCAATGTATCATATATACTCGGCAGCTTAGATCCAACTATAGAAACCAGGTCTGATCTGTATGACCTATTCGTCAATGTACCAAACCAGGAAATCATGGTCGCAACACATGCCAAAGGTACATAATTAAATCATTAATATAATTTCATTTAAAACTTCAACAAAACAACAAATTTGTTTGCATCATTTCTGACCTTGGTTCATTCAGTAACATTAATGTGTGCAGTTGCAATACCTAAATCAGTGGCATATTGTTTTAAAGTTTTGAAAGATGGTTATTTCATTTTTAGCAGTTTATCTTCTTTTACCCTTGCTAAATGCAAGTCCAAGCTGTCTGAAACGTAAAGAGCGATGACAGAAAGAAGTAATGGCAAATAGATGTCTTTGATTTATGAGAATACACTTCAAGTGTTATCACTTTGTTTATCCATAGTTGTACACAGTGGTAGAAACTCTATATAATTACAATGTATAAACCAATGTTTGGCTTTTAAGCACATTGTATCATGGAAATGCATCAGCATTAATTTTGAAGTGTAATGAAAGACAAAATGAAAACAAAGTGTGATTGGTAAAAGTATTTTCAACCAATAGGTGGCTCTATACAAATATCAATATCAGCAGTTTCCTCTATGTGCCAATGACTTCATCTTTCAAACATTGCATGTGATGTGCAATTTCCCTACATCATCGGGAACATGCAAGATTTTCGTACTGCCATCTAACCTGTGTGTAGAAGCCATCCAAAGGCATTTTCCTTTCCTGCCACTCTGTAAAGGTGGCAGCAGACATTGGTTTGATCATAGCCTTGTACTAGAACTAAACTTCTGCAGCTGTAATCTTGGAATAACAATTGCGTTTGGTTTGTTTCCTACTACAGAGGCTCTGGGCATGGGAAAAGTTCACAAAGAGATAGCACAAATGATGGTACAAAGTGCTGAAAATTCAGGAAAGACTGACCAACAAGTAATTAAGGTAAGGACTGTAAGATTTGTGTAGTCACCTAATAGAGACAAGTAGCTTCAGTGTCTTCCAAAATTAGTAGCAATATAGTCTGTCTCCAAAAATGGCAGTATCACTGATGTTATGACCCTTCAGTCACTTGGTCCCTTTGAATTTGCATATTTCCATATATGGTTAAAAAGGTATGCCCATAATGTTTGTGTGTTGAATTTCAGTAGCATTGTAGAGCCTTGGTGGCACACTTTTTTGTTTCTCCCGACTGAATATCAATGATTGGCTACCATATATGTACATGACTGAATTCCTCTAACCCATAAATTTTACATTTCTGTCTCTCTGCAACCAGGAAATCGCTGTGAAAACAAAAGAAGTCATCAATAGTTTAAAGTCTCTTGCCATACCGAATGAAGATGGCAAGCCCAAAATCACACTGGAAGTTATCAAAGAACAACAAAAGTCAGCAATTATGGAAAACTTTCTGTTTAACTTGGCCGCAGCGGAGGGGCTGGTCCAGTTTTAAAGCCATATGTACATGGCAGCTATTTCCTGTTGATGTTGTCATGGCAACTGCATCTGTCCAAAGTTGCCCTGGCTGCTTTTTCCCAGTCAAGGTTCACAGGCCTGACCTTGCATGAACTAACAACATTTTCAATGCAAGCTTGCATGTTTATGAAAATACTGCAAAATGAACTTCATTTATTAGGACAAGTTCAATGACTTTGTTATTGATAAAAACATAATGAAAAAATTGACGACATTTGGAAAGATTAACTAGAAAATAAACCTGATAAGAAGTTAAACTTAAGCAGTGAAATATTTTGTCAACAAATGGTCAACAAACATTTCCTTCTTTTATATTCAGAGCATAATAGTATCAGCATGACGTTTTTCACAGGTTTTGTAACATACTCTAGTAATGAAGATCATTGTCATAACCGCTGTACAAAGATGAAGTATTAATCAGACAATTGGCATGATATGACAAAGACAGTTTGTATCACCCATTCTTATAAAACACAAGCTGTTGAAGTTCCAGTAATGTGTTTAGAATTGTTCATTTACATAACCTTTGTTTGACCTTCCTTCCTGGAAATCTGTCATTTATATCACATAATACTCCACAATTTCAAATCATGCTGTCCACAGCATAAACTAAATTGCTACTCTCTTCATTTTAAATGTTTGCATGTTTTTTCTATTCTAGATAACCATGAATGGTAAAACATTCAGTGAAAATAATAGTATTCAGAATGAAATGCCAGGATGTAAGATCACACAGAGGCTATGTAAAAATGTTCATACGCAATGTGTTTGTCTTCACATCGGCAGTGTGATGTTATGAGATAATAGTGGCATCTTCACATGAAATTATTCTCAGTTTAGATTCACTGCCTACTGATTTCAATAGGTTTGGAGTGTGTCCTATGTGTCTTCTCTTACTGACAAGATCACAGTTTAAAGCTGATTTTAAGTTCCAAAAACTTTTTTTCCCAAGAAAGTTTATTTTTAATGTGCAATTTCACTTATAGACCATACAGATAAGATTCAATATCTTCATGTTTATACTGAAAAAGATCAGCATCTGGTGCCGGAGCTGTCCAACAAAACGATTGTTTATTACAGTGCTTGTGAAATTTGAAATCTTATTATTTGTCTTGGAGAATTTCATAGAAGATGCAGCATTCATTTCTGAAATACAGTTTTTTTTTGCTATCTTATATTTATCATGTGTAACCAATGTTCTGATGGAATCCAGAAGTAGGCCATTATGTTATCTGAGTGCCAGCACGTCTACTCTATATAACATCCAAATATTATTGCCCAACTTAGAAAATAATTCTTGAACTGTAAATCTCTTCATTTTCCATTCTGTTTATGCACCTTCACTGTATATAAAGTGCACCAAGGTTTGTCCAGTTTCATACCAGGATTAGGAAACAAACAAACACAACTCAAAATGGTTAACTGCCAACATTTCCCCATCATTCATGTACAGCTGTGTACAGATCAGGATCATAATTAAAGACCAATTACGATAATATCTGATTGTACTAGTCATTTGTATAATCACAAATCACTTCCAGGGATGTTTTGTACCCTGTGAATGCAATGGTTTCGCCCAAAGGTATTGTTGTGAGTGGTGACAGTGGCCCTCTACACTGGGTATAGGGTGAAATGGTGAATATGTGTCCATGACATGTGTTTGGATAGTAGTTTATCAATAAGAGAGTAAGACATCAGTCAGAGAATTAGTCACAGTAATTGTAAATACCTGCTCTGCACTGTCCATTCCAAAATTGAGGGACGGGAAGCCACTCTCTCTGGAAGGGTGTTCACATACATACCATGCTTTTGAAACCCCCGCCCCCCTATTTTTGCCTTGTGTAGGAACTTTTGATAAAATGTGAACTATTGACCCCTTTTCTTGACATAAACATTATTTTTGTTCATAATGTAGGCTTTTGAATCATAATTTTGCAGAAACTGTAGTATTGACATAAGTATTTAGTAAAAAATGGAGCGTTTCGAGGACTCCCATCCCCTAATTAAAAAAAAAAACTTTATTGTATAGTTTGAAATCTCCAGGATACACCTGTACCAAATTCAGAGCTGAGCGCCCTCAGGGATTCCGAACTAGATGCATAAAAATTAAAACCATGGCTCTTTCTGGGTGAAGTACAGAGCAATATCCGGTTTGTGATGAGAGATCACTGGTTGAATAAAACGAAGTCGCTCAAGACATATTAGATGTTCAGCCGACAGACTTTGGCCCACTATGATGTGAATATGTTTTAATCTGTGGAGCCTATACTAACTTGGACAAGGTATACACACTACAGGCAGATGGACAGTACAATGTCGCTAGGATTTCTGCATACTATGTTCTTTGATCATATGGTATAATGGTACCGGTCTTATCTTTAGTGAAAAACATTTAAAACGTCATTTTCAGTTTATGTATGTTATATTGGTAAATATAGCAATAACACTGGCATGAAAGTAAGGAACTAAAGCCAGTCTTATCCTAATGTGATCAGATATTTATAAATGTTAGAAGCATCTTCCAGAACAAAGCCCTACCGCTGAATCAGGTCATAGATAGCTTCTCCTTCGTTGAGGGACTAAATCTGAACCGAAAGTTTTTTGACACGAACACTTTGTACGTTCGTGACTGGCATTCTTAGGGCCTAGGGCACTATGCCGTCTTGGCAAACCTGTTAGAGTACATTTTTCTTGCTACATTAATTTTACATTCCTAAAGAGCACAAAGGAATGGCCAATGTATGGAAATTATAAAATGCCATGAAGTATAGGCACTTTCTACATAGTTTTATTTCATGGTTTATGTACTATGATTAGTACATGTACGCGGATCAACGATTAGATTGGAAATAAACTTTTTCTCGAAATCTCGATGGTATCCTATTCCAAATCTTTCTTTTCAACCTCTTGCAGATCAAATTTCGGAGACTGCTAGCACCCCCTTACATCGAAGTTAGCTAGCCCTTTCAATAATCTCATGTTGATAGACGACACTAATAGCGGCTTTCTTAGACGAAAGTCTTGACAAAAAGGTCATTCCTTTTGCGGAAATAGCAGAATTGAGCTGACTTGTTTTGTGTGGCAGGCGAGTCCGTACACCGAAATATTTGGTTATTCTTTGATTGATGGCCATATCGACCTTTCTAGATTAAACTTTTCCACAATTTTTGGCAAAACCCCGTTGAAATATGTTCACACAGTTAGTCTGATGACGTTTTGCGTTATGTATTAAACAATAGCAATCGTCGCTGTAGAAAGGCATTCAAATTCTCAAAGCTATTTTTACAAACCGCTCAAGTGATAGAAATATTTGTTACAACAACAATCAAAGGCATTTTTCTTTTCATTCTTCTGCTATACAATAGTTCGAAATATTTCATCTTATCAGTTATAACATGAACAGTCAACGATTCTATACAATGCGATTTTCAATAGGGCGACCATTGAATATTGTTGAAACTGGACAGGGAACTTCAGTCTAACATATGAACCAAAGGCAACAAAGATGACTTCAATCTAGATTAGTAAAGTAAACGTGGACAACTGGGATGAAGTAAGAATTTTACACCCCATTTTATTCATTTATCTACATGAAGCGAAGGAAAAATTAACCATCCATGTAACTAAAGTATAACCCTGACCTATATACGAACTCACGCGCAGCAGTGCATTGTCCTGAACTAAGCGGGAAATTCCCTGCTGAGCATGTTTATACATGTACGGGAAATTCCGTGTGAGTCATCACCATCAAACTAGCCTATATAAAGGAGCCCCGTTGTCAGTCAGTTGCGGAGTCTAGCTGATGTTGAACACGAAGTTCCTATCGGTACGAACTAAATTTCATATCCATTCAATCCATAATGTCTTAAATATCTTTCCAGAGGTGGACTAAATCCTTCTTGTTTTTGAATTTCTAGCGCCTGATGAAATATGTTCTGAATAAGTTCTGACCCCGGAGCCTCTGTTGTTGCAGCTTTTTCTTGTATTTGTGTAAGCAGCTGTTATATTGAACGTAATAATGTTTATATTTCTCTCGTCTCTTTGCTACACCAGTTTTCCCTTGTATCACATCAATAACAACACCTGGTATAGGAGTTAAGGCTAACAGTACCGGAACTGTTGGAATTGCTGCTATGACAGCAGAGCTTACAAGAATTCCCTTAGTAATATTGAGAGCCATATCAATTCGACCCATTAATTTATAACTTCGTCGATATGCAGCACTTGTTCTTTCTATGTAATCAGCCAATTGTTCAACGCTTTCAACAACTGAGATGTGCATTTTTACTGTATATGTAAGGGGGGATAAAAAATAATTGTAGTAATATAGAAAGACAATATGGCAGAAGGAGGAGAAGATATACCACTCCAGGATTTCGATGATGCAAATTTAAATGATGATGATGCTACTGCTGAAACATTCTTTATAGACGATGATAATGCTCTTGCAGAAGCTGATCCTTTCCTGGCTAGCCCACAGGTTGATCGTTTGATTGGACAGAGAAGAGAACTTACACAAGATATGGCTGAACAACTCTTAGACAAATATAATATTACTAATCAGTATGCACGAGACGAATTGATTATGAATGCTGAGATTAAAGGTGGTGATCTGTATTATAAAAAAATCAGAGTTACAACAGATAAAGGAAGTAGATTTTTAGAGAAATCCTCAATAAAAAGGTTAAAAGGAGGTTCTGAATTTGTAAACAAAGTATATAAATATAGTGAGCCCGAATATGTGAGTCGTACATTGTATTCTGTAGATGTGGAAAACGATAAAATACCGGCTGAGAAGATGACGCCAAAAGACATGGGTATATACAAAGATAAACTGACAGAGTTACGGCAAGATGCTTCTGGTAATGCAGATAAAATACAAGCTTTTGAAAATAAATCGAACAATGGAACAATCTAAACCCAGAATATATGCTCTTAATGATGATTAAAGATTGCGAATATGCATCTTGGCGAGCTTAACAACGAAAAAGTTAAAATAAGGCTAGAGAAAAGAGAAGTTGAAAAACAGTTAAAGGAAATTCCTGTAGAACACACCCAAGCAAAAGTAAAAGCTGAAAAACTACTAGCTGAACTCATAACAAGAGAAGCTAAAATTGACAATCGAATTGAATACGAAAATGGCAAGATCAGTGAGGCACGTGAAAGTCTGGCTACGACTAGGTCTCTTCGTGATGTAATTTCCGATCCAGAATTGTCACTCAGGCTGAAGCTGACTGAGTTATTTAAACGAAATGGTATAACAATCGCTGCAATACTGACTGCTCTTGGAATGACAATATCAACAATTGCCCTGGCTGTGACTAGAGGAGGAGGGGGAGCAGGGGGAGCAGGGGGAGGAGGAACAAACGCAGGAGGTTCAGGTCCGCCCAAAGTGTATACAAAAGCGAAAGAAATTGTAAAGCAATTTGGCGAATGGTTAAAAACATTGGCCGCAAAAAGTGCTGCTGCAATACCAGGTTTAATCGGCTCCCTCGTCAGTTTTCTATTAAAAACAGCAGGATCGGTTGTCGGATTTGTCGGAGAACAGCTATGGATATTTTTAACTGGTTTAACATTAGTCATTATAAATAAAATTATGTATTAATATATGACACCCCTACGGCATCAACATGTTTGGTGAAAAGAATATTGCAAAGTTTCTTTCCAAAAATAAAGACCTGTTTGGTTTCTCTGTCGAATTGGAATGGTGCAAACTCCGGCGGGTAAATCGACATATACTTCGAGCAAATCCAGGTGTCCGACTCAAAGATGATAATCTATATCATAACATTTTAGCTTTCGTGAAGGAATGTCAGAAGACTAACTTCTTTAAGCGACTAGAATTCATAGCTGTATTCCAGGATACTGAGGATGACCAAGAGGCTCATCATCTCCAAGAATATTGGGTCCTTCGATTGATTCGCGACACAGGCAATCGATTTATCTTTCAGGCAGACGGAAATATTTACGTAAAGATGTGATTTATTTTCTTTTTTTCTTCTACTATATACATTACACGAAAAATGGGTACGATAGAACATTATCACCGACTTTCACCAACCGATACCGAATGGAACGAAGTCAGAAAGAACTCATCACGTGATTGCTCATAATCCAAGTGAGGCAGATCCAGGCCAGACACTTATCATACGATGTCCAAAGTTAGAAAGCGGAGTACTCTTAGTTCCAGATACTTTCGACCTGGTTTTTGATCTCGAAGTAATGGGAGATGAATATAACCGAGTAGTACAAAATGTTGCAAAAAATTTGGTGGAGCGTATGAAACTCACATTTGAGGGTCAGACACTTTTCGATTTGAATAAATATAACCTTATTGAATGTTATCGCGATCTCTTCAAACATAAAAAGGAGAGAACGAACATGACACTGTACGGAATTCAGAACGAAAATCTAAGAAAATTAAGAAGCGGTTCGACCGATGGAGATCAAAACGTCGTGGGCGATAATTACTTTTCGACACATATAAAACAAAATATGCTATTCGTCTCACTCATCCCCTCGTGACAGGCCATGGAGTTGCATACCCAAAAGCGTTAGGGAGTCATATTGAATGGGAAATTACGTTGGCACCCGCCCCCCAATTACTTGTCAGTAATCAGGTTGTTACAACCAATTATAAATTAAAAAACATTCAAATGGAATACGAGACAATTTCTGACCTCGATCTCGCGAGGTCAACTGCTGGTTATTACAACGGTGGAAAAAGTTACCTTTACGAGCATATACATTATTTTAGAACAATCCCATTCAAAGAATCGGACACGGTTATCAATGAAAATATAAATGTACCACGACGTAGCATTAGAGGTATCGCTATACTCTTCACTAAAAATCAGAATCAGACAGAACTGAACAGTGAACTTTTCTTTAATCCATCCATTGAATCTGTGTCTGTATCAATCGAAGGCATTGCAAATAAAGTGTACGCTCAGAAGATGATACCAGACAATTTTGGCGAGAGGTGCGACGGTATTTTGCTGAAGATAAAGATTGGTGTGAAATTGATATAGATGAGGCCGATTATTTGAAGAATAAATTCTGTCTGTTTATCGATCTGCGTAGCTTTAAAGATATTGAGTTTCATGGAAATGGTTTAAAAGTAATGAACACAAAGGACGGAATTCAACTTGAGTTCCTGAAGAAAGATACCGCGTGGGGTGGCGATGACGCTCACAATGATAATATATTTGCCCACATTTATGTTATCAGTGATGCCCTAGTCTCTATTGAAAATAGTAGATTAATGTCTTTACAATATTAACCATGACCCGTCGTCCGTCTTATCGGCCATGTTTCTGCCAGCCATTCGCCTGTGTCTGGATTGTATAACTGCACACGTTTGATATCATTTGGCGCCATCATGATTTTACTACGCTTTTCACTACGGATTTCTCCAGCCTTTTTCCGTACAAACTGTACAAATTGTGCCGGCTCCGGCTTCTTCCCAGTTTCAAACAGATCTTTATAATCTTCAAAGTTCAAATGTTTTCTAACACAAACATCTTTCACCCCTTTATTTTTTTTTTTCGTCTCCGAAGTTGGAGTTCGAAAAGCATACACTTTCGAGCGTATGCCGACAAAATCAAGAATAGGTTCACCATTCAACTCATCTTTAAATTTACCTATCACTTTTTTATTAATCTTCGGAAAGTTGGGGGCGGGGCCGCTCATCCCACTAGTATCATATATAGACTTCTCACCATTCTTTTCAACATCTTCTCGGACTATATCATTGAAAGTTACGTCCGGGTCCGGGATCGGCACACTGTAAACAAAACTATCAGTATCCATGTAGGCTAATCGTATTCCAGGGAACTGTTTTCGAAAGTAATTGTAATGCGTCTCATACATAAGCAGCTTAGAAAGTTCCAGTACTGCGGCGCCGATGAAAACTGGTTTTACATATCTATGCTCATCCGTTTTCAGTTCCAGTAGGGCACTGTCGCAGGAATCGCCATCCTCTTCGGAAGTTATGAAAGTTATATGTTTCATCTTTGGATTATACTTCTGAATCTTTTTACGTCCACTATCCGTGCCGTTCCAGTCCGAAACAAATTTAAAGTCTCTGTACTTTCGAACATCTTCTATTGTCTTACCGAACATTGCATTATTCATCAGCTTATAGAAATTCTTTTCGAAATCTGTCCTCCCCTTTGCCCTCATTTTAGTGTTAAAGTCAATATATTTCGCGAGACATGGAGCTTCATCGAAAGCAAGCACCCGATAAATCTTTTTCAATCTCATTCCCATCCGAAGATAGAATTCCAGCAACTTGTAGTGTAAGACGTATCTCTCTCTATCCATCACACTTGTAATCAGTCGACCGCCCTGCCTCGGAAATTCATAGTGATGCGGTGCTAATGGCAAATCGCTGTGTTCTTCATGTAATTCGGCTGGGTATTCTAAGTCTACTTCTAGAAAACTTGGTGGAAAGGTGGAACCAGGTCCCCACGCTCCGGCTCCGCCCCCCGCTCCCCCCTCGGGGCCCATTCCTCCCACTCTTCCATCGTCATCCAATGAAGTCCGCCCGTAGGCATTGCCTGACTCATTGCCCAGCCGTAGAGATTGTTTGCATCGAGATATTTTATTTCGGTCACCGGCTTCTCTGGATCGTAATTCCCGTAAGCAGGATGATTTGTCTGTAAGTAATGAATATTACACTGGCTGATGCCGCCTCGAATTCCCCGTTGTACGAAAGTCATCTGCTCAGCATCTTGAATGAGTTTAAACTTATTACCTGTGTAAAGTAACATAGCATCCCATGTCAAGCCGGGCGCTGACATATAGTGGGCTGGATCTAACTTATATGCTTCTAAACATGTGTCACGAAAATTTTCAAATATATTTGCAAGAAGTAGAACGTCAGTCTCACAATAGAATTCCATATAATCACGAATCGTCTTACATCCAACTTCGTCCCATACTCGCAAAGCATGTTCGTAATCGGACTCTGAAATCCCCTCTTCCGTCAATTCGCTATAAAATTCCCCCCTCTCCGGGAGTTCACCCTCTTCTAATCTGTCAACCGAGTCTAAATATTCGTAGGGGAAGGGTGTTTCTTTCGCCCTTTGAATGTCCGGGTACGAAAGTGGCGCCGCCGTCCACCCGTGGGTCTCCGGCACAGTTTTTGCCAACTTCGCCAATGACCCCATCATCAGCTGAGCACTGTCCATAAACTTTATAGAAAAGAAACGTCTCTTTATCTCCCTCTTCCCTCCGGCAACAACAATTGAGGCGTGAAAAATAAATGTTTTCGAGAGACCCATAATTCCTCCATTGCTCGTCTTAGCTATAATTTTAGGCTCTGGTCCGGAACCCCCATCATCTCCTTCGGTAACGATTTCATGTAATTCTTTCAAAATAAAAGAACCATCGTATCCCTTGAGGTTGTGAAAGTAGATAGGAATGGTTCTCGACGGCCGGCATCCTTCGCAATAGAAGGTCGCCTCCTCCTTCACTACTCGGTATCCTGCCGGCTCTCCACATGCAATACAGACTGGATCACATCCGTCGCGCCGGTAATTAGAAGGATCCCTCATCGGTATTATTTTCCAATAATACGATTTAGAATAATACTCGGCCCGTTCTTTCATATCCTTTAGAAAGTCTGTAACACAGGAGAGACCTGTGAATGTTCTTTTACCATAAACAGTGGGTCGGCCCGGGCCTCGTTCCGAAGGTCCCCACCCCCGTTCCACCATAACATACGAAAGACAATTGGAATGTGTCGGCCGGTCCCCTTCTCAATAATTGCTTCAGTATCTGCATAGACGACGTAGGGAGAAGGAACCTTCTTCCGATGTCCTTCGAATTGACATACTTCCTTAGGAAAAACTGGCTGGGCAGTGTCTGTTCCACAGTATACCTGATGTTTTTCTAATTCTTCTGTTGACTTAAAACCTCTTTTACAAACCATACAAATACACTTCCGTCTGCGCTCATTCTTTCGATTAGTACGAGAATTACGAAGGCGATTTTCCGCAGTAATTGGTACGAAGTGAGAACGGCCGCCGTCTTCACCAACTATCAGTAAGATATTTGCTATTTGATTCCTATCGGCTTCACCTTCGGAATGGGCACTATATAACACAGTTATGTCGGACGGGGGAGCGGGATCATTTTCGTAGATCTGAAATACTTGAAGTTTGATGCCTGGATTTGCTGCTCGAAGCGCCTGAATACAGTCAGATCGGCGGGCGTAGGAAAGGGAATACCTTCCAACAGTAGTCAGCCATAAATGGGGCGTACGTATTCCATTTTCTCCTTACCTGACCACATTTCTTTTCACGAAACTCGGGGTCGGCCAACTTTAAACTTGCTACGATGGCGTATTGAAAACAGTTCTCGCTGCCCGAAGGTAGCACCAGATCGCTAACACAATGCTTATTTTTTAACCATCCGGGAAGTTGGACTGCGCCAGCCCCCGGGCCAGCCCCGAGTAAAACTTCTACTAGAATTACTTCAAAATTAAGTATCTCCTCGAGAACGAGACCAGAACCCTCAACATTTTCAATTGTATCAAGCATACGATCGTAGCGATCTATTAATTGTTGCCCCACATCCGATCCCGATCCTCTTACATCTTTTGTGTATGTATCATTTAATTTAACATACAATGAACGCGGTTGTGTATTACCAGTTTTCGGATCCGATAATTTGACTTCCATTTCGGTATAAACAGAGTACATCTTTCGTTCTTAACCATACCTTCAATATCCACCAGCTCCCCGATATCCTTGACTCGCTTGACTTCAGGAAATTCTTTTCGTAAAACTGCTCCCTTGAATGCTGTATGTAATTGACGGGACATAATAATCTTTATGATATATACTATCCTAAAAATTTTTTAAAATGAAAAAATAATTATTCTATGATAGGTCATCAAAATCCACTATAATATTTTGGCAGCATTTATTTGTTATATATCTCGCCTAATCTTTCTAAGTCGACTAGTTCTTCCACATCTTGAATTTCTGGTTTATTAGGCGCAGCACAAAATAACCTCTCAACAGTGAAAGAAAGAGCACGCTTACTTAAGCGCGGTTTAAATGCTAAGAATTCTATCTTACTACCTTTTCGGATATTACGAGGTACAATAGCAGGATTTTCTCGGACTGGCAATGGACTCACTGTTTAAAAACCGCAGTCAATTTCTTGAACCATATCAATACATGTAGCGAAATCGTGATTTCTCCCTCTCCCTCTTTTAAACTGAAATTTAAAATACGCCACTGGCTGCGCCCCGCTCCCTCGCTTCTGATACACTTTAGATGGATTGTAAAATCCGCAGGAATTATTCTTGGAGTGAGCGGCCAGGCTTGCAGCATAACTTTTAGCAGTGCTTGCATCGAAACTTTCACCTAGGGTACGGAATATTATTAAATCAGTAAACTTTTGAAGACTCGGTTGCCAACGGACACACACCCCATCACATGTAGCTGGATCTTTAGAACCATATTTAGGTCCGATGTTGAAAACTACTTCTAGCTCACTGTCTACGTATATGAAAGGATCTACATATTCACCAAATACTAATTTGCCTCCATCATCAATTTTGATGTTTTCTCCGGTTTCAAGTATTTTTATTGCATCTGAAATAGAAAGGATTGTCTTATCGTATATATCTTAATAAAAAAAAATTTTAAAAAAATTTCTATGATATAGTATCCCAAAAATGTCATACATATTCATAAATGGACCAACTGGAAGTGGTAAGAGTTACGATTCAGTAAATTTGGATCCGTATCACGTACCAGAATTTGACACTAGTTTTTCCAGCAACATTGCCGACTTTTATAATGGGCGCTCCCCCGTTTCGATTGCCGATTTTCAGAATCAGTTTATAGAACATACTCTTAGTTTACAATGTCAGGCTGGGAGGAGGAGAGGTTTTCCCTCCCTTCAGAACACTACATTATTTGTGACTCTTCCATAATTCAACATCTGACTTTTTCTCGAATCCGGGGCGTGGCAACGGAAGAAAAAAAGATTGTTTCTAGAGCATTTGACCATTTACATAGTTTCATTATCATATTCAAAGATATGCCTTGGGATTATTGCAGGCGGAATGTGTTGACTCGAGCCAGGTCGTACGAAATAACCGCCTTAAAAGAACTAGAAGAGATTCACAACAAGTTCAAACAGACTTTCTTAGAAATTTGCCACGACTACAGACTTCCATGTTTGGTAATTCGGAACGCTCTTACCCCCCTCGTTCTCAAGAATATACTTAATCCAACAATTGATACCGAGACAGTCGGACCAGTAGAATATCCACGAGCTTTTGACTTTGGAATTGCATGGAGCGGCGGCAGCCAGGGATTTTTAATAGACGGTTTCAAGGAGGAGGAACTTGAAAAAGCGTACTTCCCACCTGGTCAAGAACAACTAGAACAACCTCGAGTCTCACTAAAGAACCTACACAAACTTCTTAACGCTTGTGAATCTGTGTGTGCTTATAATGCTTCGTTTGACCTACGAGCACTTGACATTATGAAACCCTACGGTTCTGAAAGGGACTTTGAAGTTACTTGTCTATGGCTCATGTCAGTTGTGTACATTATACTTCAACCAGAACTTATATATAAAGCTGAAAAAGGGGGACTCGAAAGAACGGACTGTGGTAACATGAGAAGTCGTTTTGAAGATCTTGCAAACTTAATATGTTCAGGAACTGAGGGGGTACCACCTCATCCACATACGGCCGAAAAAGATGCAGTAAGTGAACATTACTTACGACAGTACATGATAATACTTGGCCAGGTGGGGGGTGGAAGTGGGGTGGTAAACTGACACTTTCGGCTTTCAAGAAATTAAGACTTTTTCCATGGTACTTATTGAATAACTTTCGTAAATACTTACGTTAGTACTTACGTAGTACTTGACAAGTACCATGGACAGGAACTTACAAAGTACTTACGTAGTACCAGCACAGGAACTTACGAAGTTCTAATAACATTTTCCTCCGGCTCCCAACTATTGAAACTTTCTGGATAACCTTTCCATTTTATCAGATAATATTTCTTTCCTCTAATTTTTTTCGTCTTCAAATTCGTTCTACTCTGTACAGCTCGTCCGAAAGGGCGCTCTGAAGTTCATCAGAATAGAAAGTGCCGAGTATTTCCTCTCCATTCAGATCTTTTATTTTGTAAACTGGTGGTGTTCCAAGCCAGCTGCGTACACAACTTTTGAAACTACGAAAATCTCCTCTGTCCAATTTGGCAAATATCCTTTCTTAAAAGTGGTCTTGTATTTTGTAATTCGGACACGTTCTCCCGGCTTGAATTCAGGGTTGGCTCCCCCGGCTGCCAACTCAGGACCGAATAGTGTATAAAATGCCTGCCAATCGTTCTCCTCTGTTACGTCCCTGGGTTTCATTTTGATACTTCCGTGAACGGTGTTATTGTAATTCTCGAGAAGGTGGGGTAGAATAGAAAGCCATTCACGTGTCTGTCTGTATGTAAAGTATTTCCACATCATCGTCTTGAGGGTCCGATTAAAACGTTCAACGACGCTAGCTTTTTTGTCACTGTAGGTGTGAAACCAATGAATGCCTGACTCCTGGAGCCACCCCTGCATTTTCTGATTAGTAAATTCCCGCCCCTCATCTGTCTGAAGTTTGTCGGGTCTTCTCCCAGATTTCTTAATCACATCTTGTAGTGCCTTCAGAGTGTCATCGGCCGTTTTTGACTGTATTGGCCTAGCCCAGGCATATTTACTGAGTACATCGATTACTGTTAGCATGTATCGAATGTTATGATTCTCTTTTGCGAATGCTGCAGGGAATTCCACAAGGTCTGCTTGCCACTGTGAGTCTATCGATGTTACAAAAACGCGTCGGCCGCCCGTAGCATGAGAACGAGGTACCGTTTATGTAGATTATAAGTTAGCTGAGTTTTTAACCAGTCCTTCACCTCTTTCTTAGTGACGTGGAGTCCGCTGGCCCGTGCTGCGTCATACAATTTTTGTACACCTCCAAAACCAGTTTTCGGGTTGTAATATAATTCTCTAAGAGTACCTTCGGCTTCAGCTTCCATAATTGTTATATTATACGAATATTTTATGTCGTACGGTTGCCGTAACGAAATACTAGTTTACTGAATGGTCTACTTTTCAATTGCTTGATTAGGCCCACGGCTTCCTGTTCTGACACCTCCATTCCATATTCTTTTATAATAGTTTTGTGTCTATCTTGTTCGGTGTGTAAAATAGTACTAACATCTGTATGTTTTCCCTGAATGGTTTACTAATACTAGTATATTGTTGAGTCAGAACCCAGACAGATAATCCGTCGTGCCTTGCGCTGAAACCAAGTTGGACTAAAACGTTACTGCGCTTCTTCATATCTTTGGACGAGGCGCAGTCCGTCGAGGATTATTAAAGTGTTCGTGCCGGCCCATTCTTTATGCACGTAGGTTAATGTATCATCCACTGCATCGAGTCCGACTGAAATATAAACACATTATCATCGGTGAAAATGAATCTTCTATTATACGCTTTATTATTCATGAATGTTGGGCAAATGAATATCACATATTCGAATTTCCTTAAGTACGGACCGGTGAGGAGGTCCAACATAAATTCTGTTTTGCCAGAATATGTCGGTCCAGTTATAATCATGTTGAATGGTGGGGTTACGTATATTGACATTTCCTCTGGATCTATATACTGTAAATTAATGAATCTCTTCTAGTTCTTTTAAGTTACTGGTTCGAGTTAGATGAAACCCAGTCACATCGACAGCATCTGAATGAACTATATAGTTAGTGACTTTATTCCAGTACCTACAATAGTAATGAATATTGCTAAAGATAACAAACCAATTTTACCATATTCGTGAATAGGGTCTGCAGATGCTGCCCGTTCCGGGGAGGGGAGGGGAGGCCCCCGAGTCGTGTCATTGTGAGGTGACTCTCCGGGCTCGTCCTGCCACTTCACGGGATCCCCCCCCTCCATCTCGTGTACAGCACTTTCTCGAACTTCCGTGTTTATATCACCGTTCACTCCGAAGGACATAGATTCTGTTGCGTATTGCAATTCATTATTATAACCCGAGATTGCCGGGCCCGAAAGAATGACCATCTCAGACGGTAAGAGAAGTAAATTGGGCGAAACTGCCATATCAAGTTTGACACCAGTATTCATTATTGTGTCTTGATATCGCCTATAACTAATTACTTTGTCGGTATTACGAATTTCATCTTCGAGGAGAACACCGAATTCTTTTCGGACTTGCTGTGCACTGCCAGTATCACCCACTATGTACTACGAATATTTGCTTGTGCGCCAAGTATGCAATATACGTAGGCTTCAAGGCTTTCATTGAGGCGGGCGAGACCGGCCTTTGTTAGTCCCGAGTCTCCCTTCAGAGGAATGAAACTATTGTATTGTCCCTCCGATCCATCATTTCGGAAGAAATAATAGTGTGGTCTGTCTTTGTCGGGCAGTACATGTTTTTTCTTTCCAAAATGGTATGTGTATAGAAAACGCCTCCGTCGGCGGAGAGGAAAAAGTCCCGACCGTTGTATATCGCTTTTGGCTGTCGAACAGGCCCACGATTAGTGTAATATTCATATCCATAACCAAGACCTTTATTTTGACCTTTTCGATAACGAAAGTCGGACTTCGTTGGACTTATATTTCCAAATTCAGTACATAGAAGTTCATATTGGACGAGATTGTACGGATTGTCGCCCGCTTTGAAGGTGGGGGTATCGTCTGGAAGTGCAACGCCCATTTCGTGAAGGATCCGACGTATTGTAAAGTATACATGGAAACGGCAGAATGATCGTATTTGTGGAGGAAATTTCTTATCAAAGAGATGGCGAATGATATACCACAACCAGTAGTGCTGCACCATACAGCGAAATTCAGTTGCTGGTCCCAGTATTTCATCTTTGGGCTGCCCAGCCAGACATTACTTTCTTTTGCTGTTCTATGAGTGATTACATTATCTTTGAACACATCCCGTGGATGAAAAGTAAATTTATCTGTCGGCGTTACATATATTTCTAAGTCCATGAGAATAGGTTTTATTCCCCCGTCCGGTTTGGAAGGAATATCAGCATGCTGTACTGTCGGTACGCTCGTCTTATTCAATTGAAAAGCAACTGGGAATAGGTCTGTACTCATTATTCGTGTTTCTATATACATATAGATTTTAATGGAGGAGAATTTTTTATACTTAGGAATCCCTGTCGGAATCGTTCTGTTAGGGGTACTAACATTCCAGACTATGTTAATACTTTATTTCGGATTCAGGTTTAAACGAATTTTTTATTTTTTACTAAGAATAGATAACATACTGCAAACAATGGAGAATTTAATAAAGACATCGGCAGCGGCAAATACGACAGCGCCCTACCGGAACGGTTCCCCTATCGGAACGGAAGGGCCAACCGCAGCATCGGACAATAATCGATCCATAATAGAGACGAAACGTGAAAAAATACTCTGTGTCATCGCAAGTGGTCAAAGCAAGTTATTTTTTGGTAAGGAGATTACAGTTAGAGAAGTGGAAACGTGGAAAGATGAATTCATAACACGAGCCTTTAAAGTCTATGAAGCGAAATACAGTTCTCTTATAAGTGATACCATCACTCAAAGTTTCATAGATCTAGGAGCCCGTGCAATTAGTCAGGTAGTTCCAATCGATGATCGAGATAACTATGCCACTGATCTTAAAAAGGATTTTATTCTAAACAGTGAAATAAAACGATTATCAGGACGGATAGGGTACACGTGGGGGCCCGTGATTGCTCTAATTTCCACCGTTTAATTACGGGTAAACATTTAAATTTTAAAAAAATCGGGTTTAATATAGTACCTGAAATAAATGGATTCAACTTCGCCGACTCAGCAAACGACTCCGTCAGAAGCCCCGCCGACGACCCCCACACCGCAAACGGCTCCGCCGACTCCGACACAGCGCAACATAGAGAAAGTGACGTTACCGCCGAAGCATCCAGGGAGAGTTGCTGCAGGGAAGCGACTAGCGGAATGGAACAGGCAAAACAGGGAGAAGAAACTAAAAGCAATGGAGGGGGGGAGAGGGGGGGAGGGGAATGATGCGGTAGCAGACCTACCGCCTACAATGAAAGAACAGTGTGATAATAATTCACGCTGGTATAATAAATGTTATCTTGTTTTAGGAATTGTGGGAGTTTCATTGACTGCATTAGGGCTATATTGGGGGCGTGCTCGACATACCCCCTGTTCCGTCCGGAAAGATCCTCCACAGAAAGCGAAAAAAACAGAGCACGTAGCAGCTCCATCCGGAACAGTTCCGACAGGGGTTCCGAGAGGAGGGGAGGGGGAGGGGGAGGGGGAGGGGGTGTTCCCAGCTCCTCTACATTGTATGAGATGGATTAACTCCCCATATTTTTTATTTTTATTTTTTATTTTATATACTAGTCAGCAATCATGGATATTAAAACAGTTGTAAACACAATGTACGATGGTATTGTAATCGCAGGACTTGCGATGGGATATCTTATGATCTCCAGCAAATTTCTGAAAATAGAGGTTGGCGATCCAAGTCGTCCAAATTTGACTCGATTGGTAAAATTAGGCGGTGCGACTGCTGCCGCGGTAGCAACCAAAGATCTCCTTGAACAGAAAAATATTATTCCTGCAGAACCTTATACTTCGTAATGGGCACCTTCGGAATATTATTCATCGAACATTTATACTTAGTAATATATACATACAACGTACAACGATGATCATTGGATTGAAAGCAAAACAGGTGAACCTGTTACTGTTAATTTTTACCCTTGTATTGACACGACACAGTTTACGAAGATAAGACTGCTAGAGTGCGGACTATATAATTCATGGCATAACATAACATCGACGAATAATGTAATAAAATATCAAGAAGGTGACCAACCGAAGAAGACTAAATCAATACGTCCAGGTAACTACAATATCGATACGTTAAACAAAGCAATCGGGTTGAAGCAAAAAATTAATTTTGAAAAACATCTGCCGACAAACCATGTTTATCTAACTTTGGCTAAAGATATTAAAGTCTATTTCAATGCCACAGGTAGCTTCGCCAACGTCGTCGGCTTTTCAGATAAACCTGAGAACAACCCAGTTATAAAAAGTACTATGAGTCCGAAGAAAGTGGATTTCTTAACAGTCACTAAATATATAGTTCATTCAGATGTAGTCGATGTTACTGGAATTATGTTTCATTTGGTTCGGGTGCCTCCGGAGGATACATACAGGGGAAAGTATCGAACTGTTTACAAATACTTCCCATCCGGATACGAGAGAAATAAGTGAAAAGGTTACTTACGATTTTAAAAACGGAGCAATTTCTATGCCATTGAGAAAAGGGGGAGATTACATGAATTCAATGCGTATCTGGATAACAGATCAGGATGGGAACATGATCGATTTCAATAACTGGCCAATTAGCTTTTGTATTGAATTATTGTAGTCCCGAAGCGGGGCCGGTGTAACCCTATCGGAAGATAAACCATCCCACGACCAATCCTCCAGCAATATAGATCATCTCATATTTCTTTTGCTCAGGACTGGGCTGATAATAATCTGAGAATTGAACTTCTTTGCCTGACGTAGAGTTGCTTTGCACCGCTTCTGCTTCTTCCAGGATTTCTGCATCTGTATCTCTTAATTCTGCCGCAGCATGTGCGTCCTTTGCCTGATTTTCTCTTTCCCAGTCAGCCTGTAGTAATCTTTTTTCTGACCAGACGTTGCGATCATGTTCAAATTTTTCTAATGCTTTATCATGTCGGACCTTCTCTTCAATAAGAGCATCACCATTACCGGAAAGCTTTTGTCCGATAATATTTCCTCCTGTGAATGCCGTTGCATTTAATACAGCACCGAGAACTGTCATTCCTATAGCTGAAGCCATGGTTGTGTATATTACAAGGTATTATTTTAATTTTCACTGTATATAGGTCCCTACGGAGTATGTCTGATCCAAGTGGCTTCGGTCTAGGTACAATTCGTATGCAAAATCTTGAGCTTGAAGATCTGAGTGATGTTAAAGTTAACAATAATACTAAAATGGCTGCTAATCATAATAAGGATTACGTCCTTCGTTATAAAGACCGCGAAAAATATTTCGTTTTAGCCAATGCCGCGGCGCCACCCCACGAACATGCTGTAGAATTTTCCGAACTTAAAGACATTGATGAAACTGTAATTGACGCCACAAAGGCTTCGAATGATTCTACTCCTTTTGCTCTGACATGGGATTCGGCTAGTCAGAAATTCATGCCTTATAATGTGCCGCGTAACATCTTAGATATATTGGGTAGTGAAATTGCAGGAGGTGTTGCTGAACCACCAGGAACTCCGAATGTGATTTATTTTGATAGCAATGTAAACAAATATAAATTGTTAGATTTTCGTAGTTGGCTTACTCCTACGAATCCATACATTGCACTTCTTGGTATACCGATTCACCTTAAAATAGTCCTCTTAATACAATAATGAAGGCAGATAATACACTAAGAAGGTGGATAAACGAGGGGAGAATTATTGCTCGTATACAGCTAGCGGAGTTCCAGTTAGATTATTTTGGGACACAACTTTAAAGAAACTGGGTCTTAAAAGTGTTGGTGATGAGGCAGCTGTTCTCACTTTACAGACTGTAAATCAACAGATGACTGATAATATGAAAATACTTCAACATGGTACAGTTCTCATTAGATGTGTAAAGTTAGCTACGGGAGATGAATTTGACGATTTGGTTGGATATTATGCTATGAAAACAGATAACAGAACAACTTGTGATATTATCATAAGTATCGATAAAGATCGGGGAGGGGAAATGAGTATTGAATGTTTTGTTGGTGGGAATAGAATAGAGAACGACTTAGGAACTACATTTGTACGTAGAGATAAAAGAGTGAACACTTTAGATATCAGTACCATTCATCTGAAACGACTCATATTATTTGAAGTAATGGTCTTCCGTCACATTTTAAGTTCAGAGGAAATTACTAAAATTTTATCTATCAGGTGAACAAGTTCGCACCGATAGGAACTCCGAGTTCAGACCTCAGTCATGCAGTTGGAAAAAATTCACATCAGCTAGACTCCGCGACCGGCCGGCCGGACTGACAACGGGGCTCCTTTATATAGGCTAGTTTGATGGTGATGACTCACACGGAATTTCCCGTACATGTATAAACATGCTCAGCAGGGAATTTCCCCGCTTAGTTCAGGACAATGCACTGCTGCGCGTGAGTTCGTATATAGGTCAGGGTTATACTTTAGTTACATGGATGGTTAATTTTTCCTTCGCTTCATGTAGATAAATGAATAAAATGGGGTGTAAAATTCTTACTTCATCCCAGTTGCCCACGTTTACTTTACTACTGATGACTTCAATCTAGATTAGACTTTTATTTGAGATAAAATGTTTGACATACACGAATAAAGATATGATATCAATTGAATTATTACTCTTTATCTTGACAAAATGTCACTGAAACCGATGAGCCAATTTGTACAGCAACGCCCTTTCTTTCAAATGTGCAATATGTAGTTGGTAGTGCAAGAGTTGGTACCCATGGAACAGAGACGGCGATCGCTGAACGTAAAAACGGATCTTATTCTATGGCTTCCTATCTTCATGATTCTTCCTGTTTTACGTCAACACCTCCGCTACAAATCTCAATATAACCTGAGAATATCAATCAAAGAAAAAAGTCATATGTCATTGAGAGAGATTTATTCTGTTTATTGGCTTTTAGCTATGGAATTGTGAACCCCAACCCCGCATTGAGCCGACAAGAGGCCCGAACACAGCACTGTCACTATTCTTATTGTCACAGGCACTCTCTCGAGGTCACAAATTCAACACATTCTTTTTTCTCTGTTTATTGTTCTGTCGTGAAGGCAAACATAATCACGAAGTTTTGCGTACAAATACAAAGGCTGTGTGACGACCAGCTCTGGCAAGTCTCAAAGTCCGACTGCCACACCGTCCGGCGATTGGGTCCACCACACTTTACGACAGTGATGTTGAAAGTTGTAGTGTATACCTCTGATACCTAATACATGTAAGTTAATCTCCATTCTCTTTGACAATGTTTCTAACAACTGTGCAAGAGCTGTCATCATTTATAATATTTGCCAATTAGGTCAAGTTTCGGTGACCGTTCAGTCCGAACTATCAACTTCACTTTATTTGATTTACACACTGCACTCGAATCGCTTCTTCAAAGCAAAGAGTTTATTGACCGGGAGACAAGGCGACAGGCCATGGGAATGGTTAGTATAACTACGTATAGACTAACTCCAACTTCAGCACGATTAATTTGATAAAACACAAGACGTAAGGGAACGTCCAGTCAATACGGCTGGAGTGGACCTGGAGATCCTTTTTGTGCCTTCGTCAAAACAAGTGAACCCCTCTTACCTATTCAAACAAAAATTACCACAAACTTTCAGAAAATGATAAAAGTTTCATTACTCCATCCAAGGAAAAAATTCTAGAGTTTGTTTTTACAATAAGCTATTTCCAGATTTTTGTTCTTTGTGTTAAAGCTACAGTATAAAGTATAACTTTTGACAATTTTTACAGAATTTTTATTCCATTATTAACCACAGCTTCTTAGAGTGTACTTCCTACAGCATTTTGAAATACCCACTATTTTGATCTGTCACCGTGGAGTGTCCGTGTGTGATTCGTATTGTTATAGCAGACAATAGAGTAAAAGTCCCGACCTGATTTTGACTATCAATACTAACAATGCAGGAAACACATAGGCCTACAGTCAGTGTTGACAAACAGGGCACTGGGTATTTCAACACACTCTGGAAGTATACCTAGGAACCGTTGCTTACGCATGCAACAAAAACCTGAACAACAATTGTGACTTTAAAATTACACTTCTGTTGCAACGATCAGTATTTCGGTCATCGTCCTAAACCACGCGTCCCTTTACGGCAACAGCTTGATGCTACTTAATCTTTGCGTAGATCCGCGGAGCGGAAATCATGCTCTGACACGCGAGAATGTGTATCGGTTGACACCATAGTCGGCATATTCTTAAATATACAAACAATTATATCTGGCATTAAAAATTTTATCGTCAAACAATGGCCACTAAAAATCTTGTCTTGACAAAAGCATCAGTGGAAAGAATGTTTTCCAAGACCCTGCTCTTCTCCAATTTCATGTGGTATGGATAGTGTTTACACTGTTAAGAAAACTTAGAAAAAAAACACAAAAAAAGTTATGCTATTTTGCTGCTATAAATTTCATTGATTTGATCATCATCATCATCATCATCATCATCATCATCATCATCATCATCATCATCATCATCATCATCATCATCATCATCATCATCATGTGACCAGGGTATATCTCTGGGTCTGATGTGTAATTCGTCATTGTTTCTAAACGATTTGAATCTGTCCCTCGGTTTCCTCGTTTTTTCCTGGCCACAGTTGCTTTAAATTTGTACTACTTTCCCTTTGGTCAGGATATTTTAACCATATCCATTGAATTCCGCAATGAACTGCCACAAATAATATATTTAGTTTCTTTGCCTTACTTTAGCCAAAGTATGCCAGGAACCTGTCATTTCCGCTCTGCTTGTAAGGCTTGGCAAGACAAGCCTTTATGGCCATGGACAGAATATTAATAAGGCAAAAACCTATGTACTTGTATTCAGATCATACTTGATGTACTTCAGAGAATCAAAACACTCGGAAAATACACTTTTATTTCCCGGAATATCATTTGTACGCTAAAACAAGGCTTACACTTTAAAAACCAACAAATCAACTGACTCCCACCACAACACACCACCATCGTCATATCCTGCATGAAAACACAAGAACCCCACCTCCTTTTGCCGCTTTCCAATTTCAGATGACCTATGGATCCCCCAATAGTAATAACTGAACACTCCCTAACATGTACTGCCGTTGATAAATGCATCGTTACATTGCACAGGACTCGCAACGTCACGCGTCTACTGTCTAATTTATGTTTTGAGTTTAAAATATTCTCATGGTGGAGAGGTACGCTGGTGTTGAAATTTCCTGTTGGGAACGTGACGGTGCATTGCAAAGTTCTATGGTGTTGTCGAGATTGAACAGTCACATGATTTGTAAAAGAATTCACATTCGTGATTTTTTTGTTGACATTGTGTCGAGCGGTTGAATAACTGTTAATAATAACAGGAAGAATGTGACAGTTGTTTGATCTGTGCAAGCTGAAATGTAGTTTCCGAAAATAGTTACGACGTTTGAGTTCCTGGAGGTTTCATTGAATTTTAATGGCAAGATATCAGAGTACTAGTTCCTTCTCATTTGCTTTTACCGCACATATGTATGTATGTATGTATGTATGTATGTATGTATGTGTGTGTGTGTGTGTGTGTGTGTGTGTGTGTGTGTGTATTTCTCTTTTCACTTTTCCCGTGTCCAGTAATTAGAGCAAATACCTTTCAAGATAACATTGTTTTCTTTTGTTGTGCAATAAATTCACGAATCGTCCGTTCAAAAAACAAAGGGTAGCTTCATTGTCCAGTTGCAAAGTACATACTGTAAAACAAAGCAATAGAAAACAAAGCAAAATGACAAGATTTTTCGGGTCTTAAAAATGCATATCTAGAAATCATCGGATTTTTTGTGAAAGATCAAACGGTCGATTTTTCGAAATGTGGCAATCTACTTTAGGTTCTCATCGATGTTTGTCAGTAAAAGACCGTTGGGACAAAAATGACTATTGTTGTCATTAACGGCGATCATATATAGTTAAAATGATAAAGATGACATAATCTGCTTGCCATCGTCTTTATTTTTTGTTACACTGAACAGGAAGTTGTATACTTCTTAACGACAATGTCTCTGAAAAGCTATCCTTCATTCTGTCTATCGAACTGTGGGATCGAACTTGACACTGCATTGTTGATATCACATCAATATGTTTCATAACATGCAATTAATCGTAAAAATACTACAATTCATTATGAAATGACGATCTACATTTTCGCAGCGCTTGTTTCGTACTTGGCATACGAATCAAGAACACGATCAAACACGGATACTGTGGATCGAAGTAAGCCTTGTTGAGCAAATGTTTGCTCAATTTTGACTTCACACCTGTCGTATTCGTTGCTATCGTGACAACGTGACAGTTAACTATGTTCTCACTAACGACAGTAATATCGCCGAAACAAGTACAGGCGTAAGTCCGACTAGATTTACTGCAGTTAAAGTCTCTGAACCCCGTTCTACGTCTGAAACTTACGCTCAGATGTATGTCTCGCCGTGACATGTCTGTCTTCGAAGTAAATCCACGCATACAACAAACTTAATTGCGAAAGAGGGGAGGGGGTGGCGGCTACCGACATCATTTGGTCGCCCTTCAATAAATTGAACATAAAATCATGTGAAGTTGGCAGGAGGGGTTGTCCCCCACAAACAACTCACTATTTATAGTCTAATCGGGACAACAAGACATTTATTGATTGCTACAACTATTGAAAGTGTACACTGTTTACTGACCGTCCATAGTAACTGGTTACGTAATTGGAAGGGACCCAAAAGAGAGTGTGTTCACTGTAGATGTCATTGGAGGTGTTGTGGAGTGTCAGCACAACGGTCGAGAAGTATGAGTTTCGCTGAATGAAATATTGAACGGAAGAGTTTCCAACATCAACAGCGAACATAACAGTTTCCTTGGTCCTTGATATACCTTTGAAGTCCTTTTGCGAGGTGAGTGAGTGTTGTTCGATGTAGTGACTCCGCGTCACCAAATGCTGTTTGATCTTGTGTATACAATCTATACACGCGGTCCGCTCTTTGAATTGAAATGAATCGAAATGAACTGAATCGAACTTTGAATTTCTCTGAAAACTTTCAGAGTAGTATTATATAGGTTTCACCACAAACTAAACGTCTCTACAACAATAGCATATGAGGCTTTAAAATATAATTAACAACACCTTTCAAGTATATTTTACATCTTGCAACAATCAGCTGAACAATGAAATGAACAATGTGTTTGTATATCCAATCAAGGAAGTGCTACAGTCTAAAACCAATGTAGTGGGCAGATGAGGTCGAAAGTTATATATGCTTCTTGAAACTGTCTGTCACTTTGGACGGCAAGTGTAGGGTCCGGGCAACGACCTGACTATAAACGCTTCTTTCCGACCCTGTTCAGTATTTTTAAGAGAACACAGCTACAAAATCGATATCTATAGACACAGCATTTGAATGTTACTACCATTATGAAGTTCTTCTCATCTAAACTGTCTGTAGAGGCGCATAAAGATAATTTGAAAATTTTGGGTATCTCAAAACGTCATCCCGGTTCTTGGACTTCACCAAGCACGAGATATATTCGCTCAAAGCTCTTTATATTCTATTCCTTAAACAAATGCAAGAGTGTTCAATGAGTACGATAATGATAATTATATGATCCCATTCTTGTGAATACAATGTGATCTAAACACTGTTGTTTTCTTTACTATGTGAAAGAAAATCTTATTGTTGCCTTTTCAACAATATAGACTACTGGGATTTAATTGTCCTTTACTTGCACTGCTGTTTTGCGTACCTCTACCTGGCACATGGAGTAATATGTTTTCAAACTGAAAGTTTCACACTTCACGTCAACAGAAATCACTCTGAACTACGACCATGTCTTACATGAGAGGCGACATCACATTCATTACGAAGTCAGAGTCAAACCAAACTCCGGCCAAGGTGAGAATGTTAATGTCTTTGTCTCCTTCCCTAGGGTTAACTTATCCCTATTCCATTCGTTTACTCTCGTTATCATACGAATATAAAATATCCAGCTCAAACGTTGATACCAGCTTCTAGATGAACTGATTTTCAACTTGGTGATGAATTAGAGCATGTTTTCTCCGAGATCATAACAAGACACGGAAACTTCTTTTGATAAAATAGTATTATTGTTAATACTTATTGAAAGAAAACACAAACAGCGAAAGTGGTTGCAAATTAAATATTAAACATCGTTTGTCTCTCCTTATTCCAACCTAGCCTAACTATTCTTCCATAGAGTTGTGGCAAGTATCGCACAGTTTAATCCATGGCGGTGTGTAAGGAACTGGATGTCAACAAGGCACGCTAACCTCGATCGGAAAAATGTCAACAGTAGAGAAACAAAGGGCTATTTATGCACTGAAACAAAATAGTCTTGCAAGCCGTTGTAATCACCTATGCCTGTTTTATTTTCATTTCCAGTTTATCCTTGTGGCGGACGAGCAAGACTATAAAGCTGCAGCGAGAAATGTGCTTGGAATAATGCTGATAGAATGGGGGTATACCAAACCCCAGCTGATGATCTCGGTGGTGGGCGGGTCACGACGATTCAATGTTAAAGAAAACCAAAAGAATGTCTTCGTGGATGGAATAAGACAGGTAAGAGTGAAGGTCACTTAGGAGAAAACAAAAACTTTGATTAAATTATCTAAATATTACTATTAAACCACGTTGTGTAAAATAAATATCTTAAAGTTAAATTAAATCTAACATTTTGTTGTACTTTATTTACACAAATAAATTTGAATATTTGAGTAGTGAACATACCAAGCAGTGGTTTTAGGCAACCCTGGATACCAACATAATTTGGATCGTCAAATGGACGTAACATCAATGACACTGTAAGCATTTTATTGCCACCAGTGTCCAGTGAAAGGAAGGCATGCCTACACTGTGCGGTAAAAATGCCCGGTTTAAAATGAATTTATGACAGAAATGATACTTGGTATTCACCAAATATCGTCCACTTTCATCCTCACTTCCTTTAAAGGGACATAGCTATCTCTTGCGATGGCATTTCTATTATTTTGTTCTGGAAAACAAGTAGATTTTCTTCTTTTCTCCTAAACTATTTTGAAATAAAAAGAGTTTGCCTCAAAAACTCAACTCATTACGTACATAAAGATCGTTGTTGTTGACATATGAATTTCAGTCCGGAGCAAAATTGAGTTTCTAACAATACCATAAGGTATTACAAGCAGAGAGACTATATTAACAAATAATGTTGAATACTGGGTATTTCGCCAAGACTTATGTACCCGAATATGACATGAAGACGTACATTACAAGCTGAACTAAAATGATTTAAAACATATCAAACTTACGAACTTTTAATAATCTCATATAATGTAATCAACATTGGCTGTGGTATTTTTTTTACATATCTCCCGCTATTGATCTGTCAGTGTTGTAGACAACTGGTTCATCCATTTTCGAAATTCCATCATCAAAGAAGTTGTGTTTTTTTCCCTTGCATAAAAGCTTCTTAAATCAACAACTTAACTGCATAGTTTGTTGGCAAATGAAACAGAGCTCGTATAACATTCATCATATTGGTTTCAGTCAACGGTGCATGTGTTGCAATGTCTGTGGACCTGTACATTAGCTACAATATTTGTCGTGGTTCCAAATCCTAAAATATGATTTCAACGATCAAATTTCTCAATAGATATTTGTATGAGTGTAATAGCAGGATGATGAGAATCTCTCGCTGATTGAAATTACTTGAACTAATACTTTGAAAATAAAACCATGAAAATCTTGTCAAAATATATGCTGTTGTCCTTTAATTTGTCCATTAAAGTTCAATTTAATCATAGGAAATTAAGGCTCAAATTTTGTTTTTATTGCTTGTCGATGCTCTTATGTGTTTTTTCCCTAAAAAATACACAATGAAGAGTTAAATGATAGTGTTTTTTTATTTGTTCCCAATGACACAAAATGACATAAAACACACATGACATTACCGTGATTAAGGCTGATGTTAAACTGCCCGAAATGCATACTCTCCTCCAAACAAAGATCAGAAACAATAACATCATTTGAAGCATTTTATTGGGCATTTTTATTTTCGACAAACGTATCACTGAAACATGTACATTTAGTACACAGACAACATAACCACAATTAAATAAGCGCTTGAGTTCCCCAGAGTTCGATTGTATTCTGTGAAACGAAAGTGATTTTAACTTCATGGCAAATCATATGACATGCCTGGAATCAGTATCCTTTTATTTGTTTTGATTTCAGCTGACAAAGACAACAGGTACCACGTGGTTGATGACGTCAGGGTCCAATGTCGGCGCTGTGACTGTGGTGGGAGAAGCAATGACAAGGATCAGTGTCAAAGTTCGAGACAAAGTGTCGTGTATCGGAGTGACAAGTTGGAGTGGTATCGATGGGAAGGAAACAATTATTCAACGGCCCAAAAAGGTTAGAAACAGAATGAATATTTTGCCCGCATTTACACTTCTGAAGGTCCAAAAAGATTGGAAATCATTGGCAGAATTTAGAATTACCTATACCCTGCACTGAGCAGTGATACTTCATCAACCAAATGAACTCAATCGCAACGAATCTGACGAGTCATTATCATTTTGATAATGCAGCGCCACAACCTTCGTTACCTACTGTTCTCCAATTCATTGGAAGCTGGATTTTATGATGTTAATCTAATTTTCACGGTGGTTTACAATGATTTATCTTTCATTGACCTAAAATAGGTGAAACCGTCGATGTTTCTTAAGAAAACCGGAGGTGGAATGGACAATATGGATGCCGTCATCGGTGAAGACAGAGATGCAGCAGGCAATGCTATCTACTTGACTCCCGTGGAACGTTTCAACACTTCTGGTGATGAGGTATGTATGATTCGATTTTCACAGTTATTTGTCTGTACCTCGTTTATGTAATTTTGCATGCGCAATGCAACCTTCATTCCTGTTTTTTCGACCATGTTGTTTTTCGATGGTATAGCCAAGTCGCCGTACTACTGTATTACACCCGCTCAATTCAAAGATGCAACAGAGTGGAAATGAGTGAAAATAAATGCTTGATTTAATTTTCAGACGTGAAGTATCAATTTTCGACTCCTATGAGAATGTAATCGCTACTTTAAATGTGCGTTTTGAGCTAACTGAATCATTAAAACCCTTTAGTTTTTTTTTTAAAAACAATATTAATCGTATTTTCATTATTCTAAAGACAGTCAGTACAATTCTTCCGTGCTACTTAATCAGTAGTTACCACATAGTTTTACACAGTGATGCATGATGACGGATATTTTCATTTTACTGAGATAAAAGGGCGAATATTGCAAACTTTATTAGGGAAAAATTACAGAAACTAACGTTTCATGTGATTTAAACTTTGGTCATCTGAAGTTTGTGTTTGACCAAAAAAATGAATTATTGCGTTTTGTATACGGTATCGGATATCTGTTTATGTATGATGTATGAAAAATTACTGATGTGAATATTTTCATGTTTTCCATTTTTCCCTTTAGCATTTTTACTCTGGTCAGTACAAACCACCACAGCTTAAGAAGGAGGGACCAGTGCCGTTGAATCCTCATCACACACATTTCATATTCGTCAAGAAAGACGATCCCGAGGAAGAAGAACATTTCAGAGTCAAACTGTGGGCGGAAATTCAGAAACTATTGACTTCCGGATCATTAGGTAACGAAACGCCCTCTATACATATTCTATGATCCCCGAGTTCGTGTCGTTAGACAATTATTTAAGCATGGCATAACATAGGTCCAAAGTGTATTCAGGGTACTCACAAGAGATTGTTTTAGGGTGGTAAAGTGAACTTTGTCCCTTTCCTCATTGATCGGATATATACCTTAAAATTCAGCTTATGTTTTTGCATTGGAAAATATGTATAGTGGCAAGGAAAATGGTTAATAGAGAAGATTTCTTCTTGTTGTGCTTTAACTCATGCACTCTCACATTTTTATTAGAATACCCTGTGAGTATAGATCTGCTACGATTAAAATTCAAAAGTTCTCACGTATTCTCAAGCACATCAAATCGTAATTCTCCAATACCCTATTCTAATCCAATGAATACACGTGAACGAATTTATTTTCAATGGACGAAAATAAAGCGATGACAGGAAACACCGATTAAATGTATACGACAAAAACATAGGAAAGAGTTGGTCCGCTGTTCTAATAACGCTATTACTTTTACTGTTCACCATCCAGGACCAGAAGATCGCCCCGCTGCGGTCGTCATGATCCAACTAGAAGGTGGAATTGATACGACGAGGACAGTCAGAAACACTCTGAAGAAAAACACACCGATCATCATTTGTGAAGGTACAGGAAGGGCGTCCAATTACCTGTCTTATGCATGCAAACACTGCGATCGACTCGAGTAAGTTTCCTTGTTCGCCTTTTCTTTTTTAAGACTCTTTCCATTTTTCTTGCATGTAGGCTGCCATTGGCATAGATATGCTATGCGCGTGCGTAATGTTCTCACAGACTTTTCCTACAACGTTTACAAAAGATAGTAATTATGACAATGATGATCATCATGACCGTCGTCGTCATCATCATCATCATCATCATCATCATCATCATCATCATCAACCATCTCTCCCTATATTTCTATAGTGATCTTTTGGAGAGATACCCCGGCTACTTTGGAAGAATGATCGATGCAGCGCATCCTGGAGTTAGTGCTAAGGAACACAAGAGCTTATTAGACCAACTGTTGAACTACATTGAAGATGTCATGGAAATGAGAAAACTGGTGAGTTTCAAAGAGCATTTGTTAAAACATACTCAGACACCGCCAATGAAAGGGAGTGGTCTACGGCAACACGTAGAACAATTTTGATGGTAAATGGTACAAAATTTGCATAATTATTATGCGTCTCAGAAGAATAAGTTTTTACCCAACGGTCACCATTGTATTACAAATAAAGCATTATCAAAGATCGTTCATTTAAATGACGACAAGATGAAACACATCTGCATGAGTATTATTTGGAGTTATTTTAGTATTGACACATAAATTTATTGTAACGCTTGCATTTCAGGTTGAAGTCTTTGACATGGACGGAGAGTTGGAGATGGCAGGATTCGATCTTGCAGTTCTTCGAGCATTGCTGAGAGGTTGGTAAAAGTTAATCTTAGGACATAGTTTGTAAAAGCATTCTTACGATCTGCTGTATAAAATCGGCGTACATATAGTGAATTTGAGCTGTGCGAAATGCATGATATACATTACCAACATGTTAAGATAGCACGCGCCTCGACATTGAAAGACCTGAACTTTTGCTCAAATTTTCGTAAGGAAACTTTAAACCATACGCTTTTGAAACAATAATAAAAAGCAGGGGTCACCTAGCAAAATTTAGTAATAGAGAAAAATATTATCAGATATTTAATGACTTTAAATTCAAAGTGGCCGCCATCCCTGTGTTAATGCTATAGCGAAAAATTATATTTTCGATTTTCACAAAAATAAGCCAGTGAAAACGTGGTAGAACAGAAAAGTATAGTATATATTTGAAAGTCCGAATATCTGTCCCCGCGGCGCATTCTACCTTAAGTGGTTACCTGTCTCTCTGAACAACTCAGTAGATCTAGATCACTGTCTCTTATAATATGTTTCAACGAAAAAACCTTCAACATCGTGCACTTTTATTTCAGCTCGTGGTGTGAGTAAAGAATATCTAAGATTAGCCTTTGACTGGAATCGTTCTGACATCGCAGAAGAAATGTTCAAACAAGACACGATCAATCTTCGCGATTCTGATGTAAGTGACCTATGACACATGACGATGCATTTGTTTTTGTTGTTGTGTTCGGTACAATGGACACTATATAGAAATTGAAGTTCCAAAATCATATCTTTTTTTTCACGTCAACTTTGCGTATAGCCACATCAGCTATTATAACTATACGGATATCGATGTTCGATAATTTGAGGATGTTATTACATGTAAAGCAACCGTTCAACGTCTATGTTTACGTGGTTTGTAATTACACACTTTACAAATACACAGCCGTCGTATAAATGTGTGAAAAATCACCTTGACTTGGTTCATTTCAGACACAAGCATTAATGACACGAGCTCTTCTTGAAAAAGAGAATCGAGTTGGTTTTGTTGAGTTGCTCATTGAAAATGGACTTTCCCTTGACGAATATCTCACCATCGATCGAATAGAACATCTCTACCAGGCGGTAAGTCCCTGACAATATTCAACTGATAAACATTGGATTTTAGACAAACTAAAACCTTGGTGTCCATCCTTAACCCCGGTTTTAACAGTTATCGACACAAACTTCCGTCTCGGATTGCGCAATGGAAATATGATAATGAATTACTGACCATTTCATTTAGGCTTATGCAACAATCTGATCGTCTTTCGATGTACATAACTGTCTCTTGTCGATCATACATAAACTCTCACTTATGGCTCTAAACAGTACAATATTTATATATTATCTTATAATCATTTTATGTAAAGATGAGCTTATTCTATCTAATTTTACTTTCTTTTTACATTTCACAGCATTCAAGCAAAAGTTTGATTCCAGAACTTAAGGAAGTAAGCAAGCTTAATAATTATTTTTACGATTCTTTTCTCAAAACATTTTTCTTTGGTGCTTTGTCGTACAGAGGGAAGTGGTTGCAACTTCTTGCCAACATCATGTCCAAACTGAAGCACTCAACGGCGATATAATAATTGATTAGTACAACCTTTACGAAATTCATTGAACATGCGAGACTTTATGCAGGTTATATAGTTCACACGAGGGTTCATGCACATTTAGTGTAGTGCTGGTTATGCCGGCAAAGCAAGTGGATGACATACAGACAACATAACCAAAATTTTCGACGTTCTGAGTCGACCTTTCTACGGCCCTGTTCGATTGTGCATATGTATGTTGCTACTTTGGCAATAACAAATATTTTCAACAAATATCAAATACTTTTAGACCCTGTCAATGCCAATGAATCCCTGTTTTTTCTTCCAGAAAAGAGCCAAACTCTCCTACAAACGTGACATAATGCCTCTGATAGGAACACTCATGAATAGTTACTACTCACCTCCTCAATGTAAGTCAATAGTCATTTCAACCTTTTGTAATTTTTCCCTTGAGTGTTCTTTAGATAGACGACTTGAGTCTCAATGGTGCTATCCCCTCTATCTCGTCACTTGGGCGTTAACTTTGTTGTGCATTTACCTTTTAACGTACTTTTATGCGATGATACAACATTAGTCCTCAACGTTGCCTCTTGCTCCCTCCCATTTTTGTTATTTTCGTTACAGTCTAGAGATAATTAGAAGCAGCGTCTGTACCAGCGACTTTGTATAAGCTAGCAAAATGTGGTTACATTTATTATTAGCGAACTGGTCCTTTCACGGCACGCGTAAAAATGTGTTAATTTGCATGTTTCTCTCAATCTTCAGTAATCGACGGAAGCAAGTTCGACAGGCCTTACCGTGAACTGTTGATTTGGTCCATTCTTGCCAACAGGTCAGTTTTTTCAGAGTTCATCAAAACACTGAAACACTTCCGCCTTTTACAATGTTATACGGAGTACCTGTTCAGGGGCGATTTCGAGAAAATATTTGACATATTCATGACGAATTTACATAAAAATGAGTTGTCATACCAGCAAGCAATTCGGTAGTATGAATATTCTGAAATACGATCGTTTCCTATAGTTAGTGATCGAGAATCTTGTCCAACTTACGTTTTATTTAGTTCATTCAGTTTCTATTACACCAGCCATCATTACTAACATTAACGAATATAATCGTGATGGTTTTGACTCTGCAGACCGGAAATTACCGAATACATGTGGGAGAGCGCATCAGAACCTCTTTCTCTGGGATTGGTTGCTACCAGGCTTTATCGATCCATAGAGTCATTGGCTGCTGACCCGGATGAAGCCGCCAAATGCACAGAACACGCCGAGTAAGCATTTGATTTTCAAATGTTTTGATCACGAATGTTCATTGATATGAAGTGTAATTGATTCTCCTTCCAATAAGGTGTCTTGCAATCTATTATGAAGAGGAACAGAAAGCAAAACACAGTGCACGCAAATTAGTACCATTGTAGTTTGCTAAACTAAATATTCTTCCACGGTTTATGCCGACAATCAAGAAATATCAACAATCAAGAAAAAAACAATAAATAGACACTGAACAGAGATCTACATGTGGTTAAGATTGTGGTGTTGAGCAAGTCCTAGTCTGCATTTACTAATGGCAAAATATATATTCATATGCTACAAGTGCCGTCAAAATTTGAAGGCTGAAGGGTCAATCCTAAGTTTAACGTATTGCATCGTAATTTCTTATCCAGTGAATTCGAAAGGAAGGTCTGTTCGTACCTGAGTAGTCTAAATACCTTGGACGAGAAAGTGACCAGAACTCTGCTCTGTACTCCTTGCCCGACGTGGGGTAACCAGACACCGTTAGATCTTGGCGCTGTGGCCGAAAGCAAGGTAATTTTGTCATAATCTAGAAAATGCTTGTCGTACTGATGAAATGCAAATTTTAAAGCTATTTTTGAATCCTTTTATATGAACAGAGAAGGAGCGTATGAACACAAAACGGATTATGGATGCTTTTTGCCATAAGTATTTACATTTCAGTATTTTATTTCATACATAGTTTAACATCAGTTACATACTCATATGATTTATGCATTTCGATAAACTTGACTTAATTCAGAAACAAGAAAGATCAGATCATGCAAGACCAGTGACCGATGAATATTCCCCATTGATCGTCGATTCCCCACTCATCATCGGTTGATTGTATACCAAATAAATGCCAATTAATGCACTTGGAATAAATGAATGCTTTTATTCAGAAATCGAGCATTATATTTTGAAATTGGCAAGCAAACTTTTCTCACACCATTTGTGGTTGGTATTTTATAAATAGGATTTTTTATCACACACCTGTTGCCAAGAAATTCTTGAAGACAGATGGAACGGGGAACTTTTACATCCAAGTCATCTAAAGGTATTTAATTCAATTGTTTTTCCTGTCAGTTGGATTTTATTCATTTCGAAACATTTATTATAAACTGAATACATAAATTTATTTTGTAATCACGTTCAGAGTATTATCTCTTCTCAAAAGGCGGCCATATTACTGAATTGGATCGGTCCTTCTTCTTTCAATTTTCATAGACTGTGATTTTTGTTCATTATGATTCCAATTCAATATGCAAAAGTTGCACGAGAAAATTCCGTTTTCAGAATACTTTGACGCAGCCATATCCTCTTTTCACATCTTAAGTTCTATTCTTATTTCTTCACAGGTGTTCTTTGCTGTGATCTTACCGTTCTGTCTCTTAACAACAGTATTTCCTAAGTTTAAATCCGGTAAGTGCACCCGATTGCCAGTTCTCGAATGATTAATGATGATTATACGCCACGAAATTAATGATTACATATGCTCGACGAAAGAGGTTTTACTTCGCATCTTGTTTCTCCATTTTGGTATTACTGTGACGTCTCCTTTTTCAATCATTATACTGTCGTCGTTATTTAGGAGTTTCAAACAGCGCACCAACATGTGCTGTGTTGGGTGATTTGCGGCAGATTGCCGTTATTTTGTTACTATGTTAAAAGATGTGTAAAATTTTGGATACACTTATTGGAAATGCCAGAAACTCGCTTACCTGCTAAAGCATATAAAATGCTATTCAAAAGAGACGAATTGGGAAAGAGTACGTGGGCTACTGATGTGAAAAATCTTCTGTATCGATATGGTATGGGGCATGTATGGTTAAATCAAAGTGTTGGTAATACAGAGTTTTTCCTGTCAGAGTTTGTCAACAGAGTAAAAGATACAAAAAGGCAAGAATGGTGGTCAGATATAAGCACATGTGAGAAAACTAGTTATTATAGAAATTTTAAGACAGATGTAACGTTAGAACTGTATATTTCAAGTATAAATCTTTTTAAATATCGTCGAGCCTTGGCAAGATTTAGATGCGGAAACCACCCATTAGAAATAGAACTTGGACGTCATAGAGGAGTGGATAGAGAATTTAGGATCTGTCAATTATGTCACAAAGAAATAGAGGATGAATATCACTTATTATTTAAATGTAGTACATGGAACTATTTAAGGGAAAAATACCTTCCAAGTAATCTTTACAGGTCGCCATCATTGTTTACTTTCAATATACTTATGGAAACAAAAGACGAAAATCAAATAAAAAATCTAGCTCTATTTATCTATCACACTTTCAGAATTAAAAAGAAACTGTAACTATTGCTATTTTTTTCCTTAATCGCTGTAAATTTCTTCTTTTTTTTTCACGCCATACTTCTTTGTATTTCTGAAAAATACTTGTCTCTGGAAGACACATAGATATTGTAAGCTCATATAAGGGCCGGAGGCCTACATTATGAAGGAATAAAGTAATAGTTTAATTGACGTCTCCTTTTTCAATCATTCAATTGGCTGATAATTTTATTCCCATTTGTTGTAGATATGAAATTTCCCAGAAGAGTAGTAGCGTTTTATTGTGCCCCCATCACCAAATTCATTGCAAACTGGGTAAGTATAAATATAATGTGTAAGTCGTTTAAAATTTCAAAAGATTCGTAAGTCTGGCACTTTTTCTGGTGACCATTATGGCAAAATCTCGATTTGTAGGTCCAGGTTAATCTGTTGTTATTGTGAAATAAAGATAGATAGATTGATAAAAACTGAAAGTATGAAATATATTTTGATTATATAGCGGTTAAGACATTTGAACAATCTACAGTGAATTGTTCAGATGACAATACACTGTATAGGTGAATACCGCCGAAAATCATAGAGCATGCATTCAACACCGACCATGTGTGGTACAGAGCGTACCGAATACTGAATCTTAATAGTTCATTGAGTATATTTTTCAAAGTAACGAGCAAAATGGTCATGAATCATTCGTTTCTTAACAGTATCAATATCTGAAGTCTTTCCCACTTACTGTTAAACTAATGTTGCCTTTCATTTCATTCCAGGTTGCAACGTTCATATTCTTAGTGTTCTACAGCTACATGACGTTATATTACAGATCGGAAGTAGGTGTGGCGGATATTTTGTTGCATGTATGGGTTCTCACTCTGCTACTGGAAGAGTTGAGACAGGTAATATTTCATTTTGTGAATTGTGTTCGGACACATGAAATTTCTGTTACAGAAAAAGAATTGATGATCCTGACGATGTCATCATTGATGATAGTGGTGGTGGCGATAATTCCAAAGTAATCATGATCATAATTATACTGATAATGGCATATATTGTTATTAAAGTCATAATATTCCAAAACTATGAAATATGGAAAATGGGTTTCAGATTGCAAATTAATGTGAAAGAAGATGATTTGACATTCTTCATCGAGACGAGTTCAACCAATGTTCTGAGAGAATTCAATTTCTAATTTGATTCCCTAGATAATAATTCCACGCGACGAGTTTGAATCCATCGGGCAACGATTCCGGGCTTGGTTGTCCATCTTCTGGAATTGGATGGATCTTATCGCGTTACTACTAACACTAGCCGGTTTCCTGATCCGCTTCAACACACTGGAAGAAGCCTGGACCTATGACGTCAGCAGGAACCTGTACGCCATTGCGTGTACTATATTCTGGATACGTATATTAAGAATGTACCAATCAAATAAAAAACTTGGACCTTTCTTAATTATGATAAAAGAAATGGTAAGAAAATAATTTATTTTATGGTGCTCACTGAATTCCCATAGCAATGTCTTTATCGAAATTATCCTTGGTATGAACAGTTTGAGAAAATTTTCATCTCTATCAGAAGAATTTGCCTTTTTTAACAACTGAGGACGATACTGACTTATATACAAATATTCAGGATTGTAAAACTGATGTATTAATGAACATTTTTTTGTGACACAATTTTTTATTTAAAAATTACAGATGTGGGCGCTGTATTGGTTCTTGTTAGTTCTGATTGTATTCGTAATTGCCTTCGGCATCGCTGGAATAGCTATCCTATCACCCAATCAGAATCCATCTCCCAGAGTGCTCCGCGATATCTTTTACTACCCATATTACCAAGTCACAGTTGGAGATTGGCAGACATACACAGACAGTCTCTATGGTGACGACGCAGGTACGTCAATGAGAAATGTCGAATGGCGTCGTGCGAAGAAGATATGGTAACCGGTTGCAAATGTTGAGAGAGAGAGAGAGAGAGAGAGAGAGAGAGAGAGAGAGAGAGAGAGAGAGAGAGAGGCAGGCAGGCAGTGGTTACCTAGAAATACAGACAAACACAGACAAGCACAAAGAATAACAAAGACAGTCTATATCATTGAAATGATTAGACAAAGGAAGTGAGATTAAGGCAAAGAAAGACAGATTACAGTTTCGAATATCCGTTGTCATATATAGACTCATTTCTTCATGTTTTTATTCGTAGAAACGGAGTTAGATACCCTCGACGGTTACGTTTACTCTGTCCTCCTTGCTGCGTATATCCTCATCGGAAACGTGTTGCTGTTGAATCTACTCATTGCAATCTTCAGGTAAGAAACACTGAGTGACCACTTCAATTCCTTAGCACAAAATTGACTGTACAGCTGAGACTTCAAGTGCGTTTATTCAAGCGCGATTGGAGGTGTTTTCAGAAATGTGCATGTCATCCAGAATCGCTGAAGTCAAATACGTGGCAGCAGCAATTTCTCATCAGTTCAGTCAGTTATCCTCCAAATGGATGAGATCATGTTATGATGCTATCATAATGTGCAGGCTGTGAGCCACGCATAGCTTATTTTGTTACACCATGTCTTCACAGCACTGTGTACGAAAAAGTTGAAAGCAATTCGCTGACCGAATGGAAGTATAACAGATATTACATCATCACTGAATTCGAAGATGTACCACCGCTTGCAGCTCCATTGGTCGTATTGGGCCACTTGTACAGACTGGCGATTTGGGCAACGAAGTTCTGCAGAACCAACACTCAAAGTAAAGCAGTCGTTTCCTTTAGCAATACTTTCTTTGTCTACAATAACAAAATAGATCCTAAAATTACCCTATGTTGTATTATCTGTACAATATGCAAGGTTGTTTCGCAGCCACCACTCAGTATCGGCACAGTTCATAATAAGAATTTCTCAAGGAAACAGAGAAAGAACGTTACAGCGATTCTCAAACCTCAGTGGTTGAAGTACATGCCCATGGAAACAAAATCACACTAGATTTCAACAACTTTCCGTTCGACCATCGCCTGATTGTTGCAGTGATGTTTTAGTTGACCTTTACTTTTTTCACTTTTCAGTAAGCGACGATGAAAAAGCTAGACTATTGCATGAAAAAAACGAAATCAAGAAATATGAGTCAGAAGCAATGGACAACTATAAATTGCATACAAAGAAACAACAGGAAAGTAGCACTGAGGAAACGCTGAAGAAACTGGACGAAAGGTAAAGTCAAGGCCAAGTTTACTTGCATGAACAATAAAGCATTCTCTGGATTATATTTTGTGTCAAGTGTTTCCTGCTAGTACGACTTTACAGCATTATATCTGGTTTGTTACGACGAGCACTTGAAACGACTTGGATGATGCAAAATATATACTAACGGCTTCACTTGTGATCACCACCTGCATTCCATTGTCTTATTTTTTGTTTGCTTGCCGAATTGAGAAATAATCTTTTACAGTTGCACTCCGTCCTGGTTCAGTATATTAGACTACGAAAAAAATGGACTTTCTGTTGATTAAAATATGATCTATAATATGCCTGTTCTTATCTATGTTGTTTATGTTGTTTTGTTTTACACACAGGTTGCGAATGTTACTTGAAAAGGTGCGAGGTCTTGAAGAAGAGCAGAAAGTCTTGGTAAAGAAACGAGAAAAATGAAGATGAAGAATCGAGTTTATCAGAACACGTGATAAACCGGTACACACTGCAACTATGAAGAAGTAATGTTGAGATAGGATGGTTGGACAAGCATCCCATAATTTCACTCACATCATCTTTTTTCTACTGAATATGCTCATATTGATTGGAAAATGACTTGAGAATAGAAGATATATGAATTAATAACGCACTGTGCCACTATACTTATCCGTGGAAATGGAAGTCTCGATCTTCCAGTGTGTTTTAGTCAGAAAGGGTCACGTGAATTTTGAAATTTACATATTACTGTGTCACAACGTCCTTGGTTGTGATATTTAATGACTGTTAACGAGACCAATGGGGTCATTTGAACTCAAAGTGAAATAAGTTTGTCGACAACTTCCTCCATCTTGTCGTGAAAGAATTAACATTCGATATGGGAGAGTCAAAACGGGAAAGTACAATGAATAAATATACCGGCATGCAACGGGTGAAATTAGTTGGAATTCAATAAACCCCTATAGTGTGAATTCTTCACATTTTTTATTTTCTGTGGGTCAATTTTTCCCATTCAAACGTATCAGTACTTCAGTTTTAGTTAGCTGTCAGATATATTTGGTGCAAGAGGAGCATAACTGTGTATTGATAAACTGGTACAAGATTTTGTAAATATATTTATTATGTAATTTTATGCAATTTTCTGTGGAATGTTTCGGTGTAAGTTTTAAGAGTAATATCAGATGTACATGTATGTACAAATATTCCAGTATTGAGTTTGAAGTGAATTATGGGTAATAAAGATGGCTTCTGTAAGAAACGCTTGTCGACCAATAATTGTCATCTTTCTCGCCCATTTTCAGGTGTCTGTGTCAGTGAAAGTTAAAATTAAATCCCAGGTCGTACCAATCACGGAAAACTGTTTATATGGATTTTACAGCCTTAACAGAAGAATCGTTTTGCATTTTATATGACAGACATGTCTGGCTAGTGTATCTTCAAAGAAGTCAAACAATATATAGTAATAGTAATACCTCCTTCAATAATCACGAGTAATGTCCTGTGAAGACTCGCCCAACACTGGACAATGTTTACAAATAAACACTATCCTAGGGGTCACTTTGTTTGGGAACAGAACAGCAGATAACTCCCTAGAATCGGAATATCCATATTTTTTAAATGGTGAAGATTTTAGCTGAGTGTTCTCCTGGTGCGCTAAAATCACAGCAGTAAGTCACAGTACTTAAAGGTATTCTACTGGATAACAAATTCATTTAGTAGCCACAAAATGTCAAAATACGCTTCACAGAACTGCACATACAGGTAATTGTAGAGTCACGGAATGAAGGTGTAGCTCGCCGACACAGCCAAGAAGTAAAAAACTAAATATCGTAAAGGACTTACCAATTTGTTTTCATTTGTTTTTAAAAGATACCGCGTCGTTAAACTTTAAAAGTCCTCCATGCCAGACCCTTCTTTTTTGATTTGATGACTTTGCGTTGCCTAGGATACGACTATTTGTGTTGTCCAGTAACCGTGACTAAGGCCGGTGATTCGATACACCTGAGTTCGTGCAAGAGATTTGGGGTCACCTTTTCAGCTTGCACGCATGTGACGCCGCCCACTGAACGCAACAACGATCATGATAGGATTTGTATAAAACGCTCTCAACGGAGAAAACCGAACCACTCGACGGTCAACAGTGTGTATTGTAATAAACAGTCTCCATGGGCCACAAAGAAACCTATATAGTTTTTCATCCTGCGTTGTTCTGTCGTAAAGAAAGCACGGTCACTGACGCTGGGTTACGAGAGTACATTATTCGCAACGTTGCAATTGAAGTCTCCAAAGAACAGATAGACGTGTAGTGCACGCTGCCGAACCACCGTAGCGCTGAAGAACGGATGTAATCATTTTTGTTCCTCTCCGTTACGACCGTTAATATTCGTATTACCGCTGAGTTTGATATACCTTTCCAACACCAAGCTTTAAAAACTAAAAAAAAATAGTTGGTTACTTTCGCCAGCTACTCTTTCGAAATTAGCGACGGTAATTATTAGCTTGTCCAGGACCTTGTCGTCGTTTCATACTCAAAGTATTTTTGCATTTTATTCCTTATAGTTGACACGTTTTTTTCTAAGATAGAAAAGACGCGTTGAAGTTCTTGCTTAACGGTGGTTTTGCGAAAGAAAAAAGGGGTCTCCGAGAGCTTCCCTTTTTTCTGTTTTTTTTTTTCTTTCTCTAATTACTTGCATAAGATTCTGTGTTGAAATCACCCTAGCGAACCATCCATTTCATATCGATGCCACTTTGACAAATATCTAGACAAACAGATAAGGAATCATCGTAGCACATCACCTGGTTCAATCTAAATGTGTATGATTGGAGAGTAAATGCAATTGATATTACCCTGAAATTCCGAAAGCAGTAACCGACACAATCTTACCCAGTAGCCAACTTCACTGGCCAATAGTATGATTGATGTCTCTGCATTGGAAATCGTCTCTTACTGCCGGGCCCAGGGGAGCTGATTTTCGGTTTGTACAGAGACGAATAGCTTAACCGAAGTAAACTACATGTACAACCATTTTCAGTAATAGAGCGCCAAGCTACTGCAGTGAACTGCAATAAAACTGCTCACACTAATTAGTTTCAGCTGTAGCCAGCTGGCAAAGTCGACAACATTGTATGTCCCATGCAGACAGTTTGTCTGGGGAAGTTGAAATAAAAAAGATTTGTACATGGACCAGTGCATGGTAATGGTTACATTGTATCTTAATCTTGAACACAGGGTGCCAATCGTAAACTCTCATTTACAACCCGAGCCTCAGACAGAGCTAGTTTTGCCTTTGTACAAGTAGACTTTTTGTCTGTATCAAGTAGCCTTGTTTAACACCAAAGTGGCCACGCTACAGCTGAAACTAATTAGTGTAAGCAGTTTTATTGCAGTTCACTGCAGTGGCTTCGCGCTCTATTACTGAAAATGGTTGTAATAAATCTATACAATATTGTAAGTTACAAACCAGGTACTAACGGTCTCAGAGTCTTCTTCAAGTTATTCGCAAGTGATAACAAACTCCAGGACACACAAACTATGGCTATCGATCAGTGAAATCCAAAGACAGAAGTTGCATAGTCATTACGTCATTATGCACACTCAACGTTACAAGTGAATCGCCTTTAATGGAGACATATTATCTTGCTCTCAAGCCTCAACTCACCGGCTTTAAAGGCAAACACGATGCATTGTTCTGAACAGTCGCCGGAGGTCACAAGGTAACCCATTCTTCATTCTTTGGCGTCGCATTACACTGTAGTGAAGGCAAACATGATCACTATGCTGCGTGTACACATGTCATGACGGGGCAGACTCCGTAACTTTGGAATACACGTAGCGATAGTCGAACCACAGCAGCACCAACAGAACAGAAAGCGTCTTGAAGAACGTCCACCATGGCTCCAAATCACTACGGCTAGAAGAAATGGAGATTTTAAAGTGCTAGTATGCGTAAGATAATTTAACTTTCGCCTGAGATTTGTAAAATGACAAAGAAAGTTGCACTGTTTCGCTATTTTATTTTGGGGCGTTACTTTGTTAAAGCCATCGTCATTCCGAAATTTCTGTATTCTTCTTGCTACCAACTTGTAGAAATTGCATGTATGCATATCGATAACACGAATATCAACCCACATTAGGATTCAGGGGATTATGCTGGGATTACAGTGGTTTTTCAAGGTTTTTTTTTGGTTTACTGTCGAAAGTTTAGTATACAGGTCATCGTCACGCTCATGTGAAGACAAATATTGGAAAGCGCAATACACGTATTGAAAGCAAGTTTGACTATTTGATCTGCTGCGTTGTGCGATACTGTCAGAAACACTTCAGAAATGTCCATGATTGTAAGGCGTCACAACACAGGAACGTAGTCGTGAGATTGTCATAGAGATATTGCACGAGTTTGTTGTGGCGTGGAGAGGTTGGAGTGGTAGGTGACAGTTTTGACTCCTTGATATCGATTGACAAAGCCTGTCTACGGACCACTTTACATTGTTCCGACGATCTGTGCTGAATTTACACATGTCACATCGTGTAGGCTTTGTGCCTGTATGCCCCACTGTCGTCAAGTGAGCCATGGACTGTGATAGCAACCCCATTGCCCGTTGACTTTCAGGTATCAAAATTAAGTTGTTTCTCGAAGAATTGACGCCTTTACATATCTCTCAATCATCTGAGGTTCAGAGTTTGTTACAACCTAGACTGACTACAGACCTTCCACTATTCTCCCAAGAACTTTGATTTTTGCTATTCATCATGGACACAAAGTAAAATTGAAGTAGAAGTAGTAGTTGTTGTTGTTGTAATTCAGTGTAGTGGAGACTCTGACAGTAGTAGTCCTACTAATACTAGTACTACTTTACACTATTCCTTATTTTTACGTCGGCAGGGATCCGTTTGATCTTCAACTTGAACGATGCCTTACAAAAAAGGAGATATTACTTTCACTACGAAGTCAGAGTCAAAACAAACACCTGCAAAGGTAAGACACCAAACAATAATTCTGTAATTCTGCTTCCGTCTATTAAGTACCACCGCGAGACTTGTACTTGCTCAGATACCTGCTCTACTAGGCCCATGCAGAAGAATGAAGGCGCTATGTACAAATTGTATTATATATATCCCCAAGAGAGATAAAGTTACTTTACATCTCAGCTCTCTCGTTATGCTTTTCCTACTTCTCGTTACTTCTATACCGAACTCAGTTAATTAAAACTACTGCCGACGAGTGCATTATTGGAAGGTAGAGAGCGCTTCTAAACTCAAAAGACCTAAACTTGTGCTCAAAGCACCGTGGGTGGAGGGACTGTGCTCAAACTTTATCGGGGAAACCTTAAATCTTTCTCTTTCAAAATCGTGCAAATTTCGGGACAAACTACGTAATGTTTATCGAGATGTGAAACTCAAAATGGCAGCCATCCCTGTGTTAACTTTATTTGGAAAAATTAAATTTTCGATTTTCACAAAATTGATGCAGTGAACATTTCTGTTTCTCCCAGAGCTTCAAAATCAGCCCACACAAGCGGTAGGCCAGAAAACTGCTGTAAAATTATGAAAGTCCGAATGTCTGTCAACGAGGTGCAAAAGTCAATGCCTTCCTCTAAATTTCTTCAACATTCTTACGGAAAACCAGTGACAAGACAACTTTCAGAATATGGGAGTTACCTGTCCCTAGCAAAGCATTTCCTTTCCGTCATTGTCGTTTACTGTGCACTTTAGAAGAAAGGCGACGCTCTCATTTAAATTGCGCCGTGGGTCTCGAATTAGAAGTGATTGTTAACTTTAACGAGGAGTCGTATTTCAATGCCGTCTTTGTCGAGTAGACAAGATAACAATGGTAGAAGGGGGCATTACTAAAACAATCGGCTCAGCGATCGAGGAATTTGAATGATTGTCAAGTAAATTACTCAGTGAGTTTTGAAACTAAATCAGACATTCAGAGCACTTGTTGCTACGTTTTACATTCATTTAATTGGTTTTGTAGTTCATCTTGGTAGCTGACGAGGAAGATGTGGAGTCTGCGGCGAGGAATGTTCTCGAGATAATGCTGGTAGAATGGGGGTATACCAAACCACAGCTGATGATCTCGGTGGTGGGCGGGTCACGACGATTCAATGTTAAAGAAAACCAAAAGAACGTCTTCGTGGATGGAATAAGACAGGTACGAGGAGTTGATGAAATGTTAAACTCAATCTACTCTACTATACTCTTCGTGAAATATTACATTTCTTCATTCTTACTTGTCCGATAAATCAAATCTCGGACTTCAAGAGGAGTTGAATGTCCGTAGCATGTTGAAAGACTCGCAATCTACCTTAAAACAAACTTGTCCCGCTGTACATTCGCGATCCAAGCTAAGTTTTTCTGTAAAAAGTCAGAATAAATGTCACTGTGCTTCTTCAAACAGAATAGATGACCAAATGACAGTTATGTTTAATGTTTTTACTTCAGCTGACAAAGACAACAGGTACCACGTGGTTGATGACGTCAGGGTCCAATGTCGGCGCTGTGACTGTGGTGGGAGAAGCAATGACAAGGATCAGTGTCAAAGTTCGAGATAAAGTGTCGTGTATCGGAGTGACAAGTTGGAGTGGCACAGATGGAAAGGAAACCATAATTGAACATCGAAAAGTGGTAAATTAGTTTTTGTGTTAAAGGGAAACAGTCGTCGGAACTGCGCCTGTGCGAATTTCTTGCTTACAAACAATGCATTTCTTGCACGATATCTAAATGCACTTCATCATCGTAGCTGCAACATTCAAATTATGTGATGTAGATTACGACAGACATGTTTTAACTTGCATCAATCACCATCGTACCTTGGACACAGTATTTACTTTGGTCGTATGGGTCCCATACTACCTTTGAGTGCAGTTGCTGTGCCTTCAAAGTGTGTCAGTCGCAACTTACTACGCAATTAGAGAATCATCGGCGTGGTTTGAAACATGCAAAGTTTCTTCCTTCATTACATACCTCGATATGAATGCAAATCAGTCCATTGATTTGAATAGGAACATCCGGGGAGTTAGCAGGCAGATGAACGATTTATCAAACGAAATTTTCAAACTACGCATTAAATTAAAAGGCGATCATCAGAGTTACAACACCAATCTTTAGATTAACAAGAAGGAATTTTCTGTAACTAAGGCAAAAATGTCCTTCTAATTCCACATTACCATTCACCAGTGAATTGCCAGTAAATTGCCGGAGAAGATATCCGATGTATTTTCTTTTCTGATAGATAGATTGTGAACACATATATCTCTTTTTCGAATTTTAATGTCTTCCAGCTAAGAAATGAGAAAAAAGTTATTATAATGTTGACATTGTTATGTCACCTCTAAGTTTACCCATACACCGATAGACTGGCCGTGTTTAAGTTCCAACCTTCACGTAATTATTCTTCAAGTATTTCGAATAAATTCAATGTTCTTTGTGGTTTTATTGATTAAAACAGGCGAGACCGTCAGTGTCTGCGAGGAAGTCTGAGGATAATATCGACATTTCAAAGAATGGAGACAATGTTAATCGTGGTTTTGTAATGAAACCTGTAGAACGTCAAAACACAGGTATTGAGGTATGATTTGTTTTGATTTCTACCTTCCCCATTTTGTATGGTTTCGCACATGATAATGTGTAGCCATAACTTCAATGTACACTTTCTGTACTCATACTATTGAATATTAAAGGATTTAAAGTGTATGTATATATATATATATATATATATATATATATATATATATATATATATATATATATATATATATATATATATATATATATATATATATATATTCCTATATTTCTATCTAGGAAGAAACATAAAGCAGTGTGGTTGATCATGATAGAAATAGAACGTCTGATTGCCGTGTTGATAAGTGAAATTTCACAAGAAGATGAAAATATTCATTAAATTACTTTTAGAAATGTCAGTATCGTACGAAATATCAGCAACTGTAGAATCATACGAGAGCTCTGGAAATTACTGCATAGCAAGTGCATGGTTTCAAATTATTAAGTGTAATTTTATTTTAATAGCTTTCCTATTTTGATATCTCCTTGTATCTCCAGCATTTTTACTCCGGTTATTACAAACCACCACAGCTTAAGAAGGAGGGACCAGTGCCGTTGAATCCTCATCACACACATTTCATATTCGTCAAGAAAGACGATCCCGAGGAAGAAGAACATTTCAGAGTCAAACTGTGGGCGGAAATTCAGAAACTATTGACTTCCGGATCATTAGGTAACTTATGACATATACTGAATAATGCATACACCTAAATAAAAAAGAAACGCATATTAAAGGTATACTGTCAACTGTTCCAATTTTGTAACAGTTACCATGGAAAGAGAAAATCTAACCAATCATATATTTTAAGCGGGTGGCCGCTTTTAAAAACAGCGCCCTCATATGGGCATTTTGAATACCAAGGAACGCCCCTTTGACCATTTATGGGCATATTTAGATTACAGGTGACTGTATACCTTTAAACACGTACGTGCGTACTTGCATGTAGAATAATAGAAGGCGTTGTCTATCTTGTCAGGGCGCCCATCAATCAAATCGGCCCTTGCATTGCTTTTTCAAAAGTGTCTTCTTGGTTGCCCACTCGGTATACGAAATTAAACTTCTGTCGGAGCCAAGCAATCTATACTGTGGAAAGATATCCATCGAAATGAATTGACTCACTTTTCTGACGATTCCATAATTTTTACCCATCACCATTTTACTTCAGGTTCAGAGGATCGCCCCGCTGCGGTCGTCATGATCCAACTAGAAGGTGGAATAGATACGACGAGGACAGTCAGAAACACTCTGAAGAAAAACACACCGATCATCATTTGTGAAGGTACAGGAAGGGCGTCCAATTACCTGTCCTATGCGTGCAAACAATGCGATAATCTAAGGTAAATCATTTGACTTTATTTGCACAACGTGTGCGTCATAGTTTTGTTGATACAGTTATCTCTACACGAGTACATTTGGATATAGCGTGAAAACTATCCTACGGAGTATTATTTGATCAGTCTGCCAGAAGCGAGAATGGGGTGATGATTTTATTTCAATAGTCTTTCTTTAATTTAATGAGGATGTTGCTCAGGGTTGTATCACATTACGTTCTTCAGAGATCTTCAGGAGCGATATCCTGGTTACTTCGAAAGAATGATCGACGCAGCACATCCTGGAGTTAACGCAAAATCTCATCAGACTTTGTTGGAAAATTTGCTGGGCAATATTAAAGACGTCATGGAAATGAAGAAACTGGTAGGTTTATTCACAGACATCAAACGAAATGACACTACCTCATGGACGGGCTTGATGTAAATGTTACAAAAGCGTATTGTTTTTAACGGTTTACCTTACACCGATAAAGTGCTTTCATCACACCTAACACATTGGATGATCTACCGGGCCAATATTGTAGCTAATCATCGCTATACTTGTTCCAACAACAGATCCATTGAGAAAATTACCCTCAGAATATTGCTACATTGTTACAAGGTTTTGCATTGTAATACTACACAGCTTAATTCTGCTATATGATTCTAAAAAATTTGTCGTAAAACTTTCCCGTTTGTGGTATTCAATATATGCTGTATGTATGTATTGATATAGGTTGAAGTCTTCAATATGGACGGCGACCTCGAAATGGCGGGATTCGATCTAGCAGTGCTACGGGCATTGCTGAGAGGTTGGTTCATAGGCTTTACTCTCATCACGTACACCTCGGTAGGTATTAAATGTACAGAATATATAGCTCTATAGGGATTGTGGACCCTACAGATAGAATCAAATACTGTACATGTTTTTCTATTGGCGGTCAGATGGTGCCCCTGTTTGAAACTGATTATTTTCTTTTCTGTTTGAAATTACAATGTACCTTAAACAAGCACAAATTCGTCTTACGATTTCAGCTCGTGGTGTGAGTAAAGAATATCTAAAACTGGCCTTTGACTGGAATCGCTGTGACATCGCAGAAGAAATGTTTAAACAAGACACGATCAACCTTCGTGACACTGATGTAAGTATTTGCTTGACATTATGATACCATGCCGTACCTTGGGACTTTTCCACTGGTAAACTTGGTCTACTTGTCTGACCATCGAATACTCCGTATACAGGCCGTTTTCACGTCCGTCAACACGAGTAAAAACAAAACAGGTAGTAATGAATATTTGCAAACCGCGAGAAAGAGCACGAATTTGGATTCGGACGATATGCAAGACACCTGAACTAAATTTTCGTTACTATATTTTCTTTATTTGAAGTTACCGGAGTTACCAAAATATGAGCAGCGCCTGACAGGGGCTCTACTGTGTACATTGAATCTGTGCTGCAGAGAAAAGAATGTTTTCATCAACGTACGTATTGACCAGGGAACAATCATTCAATTTCAACAAATTTTGGAGGGATTGTCGACTGACAAAATACACAAAATATGCACGCAACCCCGTAGCCAGAGCACTTTAATCGTTCAGTGGACATTCAAACTTCATTTACGATCGATTTATTGTAATCTTGACTGCTAAATACGTCTTAATTAAAAACTTGGTCATTTCAGACACAAGAATTGGTGACCCGAGCTCTTCTTGAAAGAGAGAATCGAGTTCATTTCGTGGCGTTACTCATTGAAAATGGACTTTCCCTTGACGAATATCTCACAGTCTATCGGCTAGAACACCTCTACCAAGCGGTATGTAATTTGTACTTTATGTAAATCTGTCATCCAATTTTCGCATCAGGAAGCAGCAAATATGCTTGATAAGTGCCCAAACTTATGTCTTAACTTTAGAAAAGCAAACACGAGGTATCAGCACGAGAATATTATGAAAAACCAGAAATAAAAGCAAATCATTTTGACTTTGGCTGTAACTTTAAAGGGACAGGGTCGGCCATTTTTCATGAATCTTGTTTGATACAAGATACTACTTATATTGTGTGACATGTTGAAAGATACTGAATGAATGGGTGACCATGCATATATTCGACCCCGGTTTTAGACACGATACATGAAACCATCGCGAAAATGAATTACATGTAATGGTCATGACCATTCATTCATTTTTGCGATGGTTTCATTAATTTGTCTAAAACTGGGGTCGAATATATGCATGGTCACTCATTCATTCATATGTCACACAATATAAGTAGTATCTCGTATCAAACAAAATTCATGAAAAATGGCTGACTTTGACCCTTTGATTATTAGAGTTGATAAACTCATTATAAAAGTTGTTAAAATGGCCCTCGAAAGTCAAGAAGACCCTGTATCACCAAAAGAGTATGCGGCTTCAATCAGCCTTAGTCTCACGGACTCGAAGTCGGGAACTTTAATTTAAGCTCCTTCACTACATCTTGTACACAAATTATGATTTCTATAGAAGGGGTATGGACCAAAAATCCCCCCTCATTCCAATAGCATTGACGAAATGCTAACCCATTGGCTTGCATTTCAAAGTTGCTATAGATACTTGCAATCGGGAATTTCAATTTAAACTCCTTCATTTATTTTACGCATGAATATTCTCTGCCATCGTTTGGGACGAGCTTTATACATTCTGCAGGGAGAGTCTATTTTTCTTGTTGTGAGACCCAGCCGTCATGGTTTACTGTGACTTTTTAGAGACGCCAGTGCTCCTCATATTTATAATCATCTCATACTTATGCCAAAATGATTTATTTCGCGATGAAAATTAATAACAGCAAACTATCATTAGCTCTGTATTTTGTACAATGTAAACACAATTGCTACTTTCAGTATGAAATTGCTCTGGAAAAAGACAAGTTAGAGACAATTTTTTTGTAAATGGTTTAAAATACTACCGGCGATAAATGATCATTAGAAACTGTACTGTAAAAGTAACACCGTTCTGACAAGCACTGTAACACTTCTTTACTGTTACTAATAAAACATCTTCAAATTCAAAAAAAAATATGGCATTAGTTTTAATATTTCAGCCTATGCTTAGGATTAATGGTCATTCTCCAAGGCAACCGGGATTTGCCAAAGTTTCCATTGTCTGGTTGAATTGTGGAATTTCAATTTCCCCTCAAAACATACGTTCAATAAATGAGGAGAGGAAGATATAGTCTACAACATGAGTGCCTTTGTCTTTACTAACAACGTTAAATCAAACAAAGAGATCCATTGAGTGACTTTTTTGGTGACATTTTCTTTTGCAGCATGCAAACAAAAGTATTATTCCAGAACTTAAGGAGGTAAGAAGGTCCTTTTCAAATTTCGCCCATTGGCCATATTATTATGTTCTCTCATAGACCCTCGTTTTTCTGGAGGGTCTATGGTTCTCTCCAGTAATTTCGTGTCATATGCTGCGACAAAACACACAGTGTAGCCATCACAAAGAAAGATATATGTATCATAAGCTTCACCAAGTTCGCTCTACGAATGGATTTCACACATTTTAAGAAAACAGAAGAGTTTAAAGCGCCATACTATAGCAGGTAACTCAGATTATAGGCAGAGGGCGCTCTACAATCCCGGCCTACTTATCGTTGTGTATATCACAATTCAACAATCACTGTGACAAACTTTGAAAAGAATTCTATTCTGTTCACCTTTGTAGTACAAGTTTACTCTCTTCCTGGCCAAACATACTAATTTACACGTACCGGTATATTGTCTTCTTTTAAAATTTCAGAAACGGAAAACAATTTCGTACAGAAGCGACGTATCGCCACTAATTGGTAAACTGATGAACAGCTACTACAATCCACCTGAATGTAAGAGTCGGTACACAGCGTAACACTGTTGTACTGTGTTCTTTCCGTCTAGGTCTGTGTTGTATTTCTTAGACTTACAAACTGCTGCAAGAAAGCTAAGCTCCTAAAATTCGGCATTTGAGTCCTGGGTCAAAGATTCTTCAAGTGTATGTCTTACAGTCTTGTTCAGGAGCTACAGACTCGTTTTAGTGTTTCTCTGTCCTAAACGTGTCTTTTGGATATGTTTGAAGGCTTCGATTGAATGTCAATATTGGTCGACTTAGATATTAGACATTTTGTTATGCCATGCGTACTTTATTACACTATAATGTGAAATCTGCCATGGATCTTAACTATTCCAACCAAAGTCCGACGTCATCTCAGACGACAGTGATGTGGTTACCTCTCACCATGGGGAATTAATCATTATATTTTCGCTGTCAGAGTATATAGTTTTGTTTATTACATCTCTCCCCAGTAATCGATGGAGACAGGTTCGAAAAGCCCTACCGTGAACTGTTGATGTGGTCTATACTGGCCAACAGGTCAGTTTCCAATGTCTATTAGTATTTATCATACTTACGATACATACAAAATTCAACACTTGATTGTGGTGTATGGCCGCCAAGAAATTTCACCCAGGGGAAGTTCAACTAAAATTGAGTTAGTTGTAGTTCAGCAATTGGAAGCATACCACTTTTCAAGTGTGCAATTTATGTTACACAAGAAAACTCAACTCCATGACGTTGAAAAACGAATCGTTAAAGGGAGGGGTCGTCCCGTCTGCGGCTGCGCGACATTCGTGTTTAATAATGAACATTACCTCTGAAATTCGCGATAAATGTCAAGCAAACGAGAAGCAAATTCAGCATTTGATGCATGTTCATCTTTAACCGATTTTGTAGCTTTCCAATCACTGCTACAATTTGCCAAATAAACTTTGGTTGCATCCCTTTTTTATATGAAACCTGCTTTTGCTGCTGTAACAAGCTTTGGTACAGCCGTCATTTTTAAAAATTTGGATATGCACAAAGGGTGTTGGGAAATGTTGTGTCATAGCAACAGACCCGTTGTATGTCTCCCATACACACAGCCGGGACAAGCCCCTCCTTTAACATTCCGCACGAAATTTGGTTCTCGAGAATGATCAAGAATTTTTCCATCGCCACAAGACCAATCCTGTCGCTCTTGCACCGTTTATGAGTGCATCTTCCGATTTTAGATTTGCCACGGTTGTCAAAATCATCAGACAGTGTCTTCCTTTTCCAGACCGGAAATTACCGAGTACATGTGGGAGAACGCATCAGAACCTCTCTCATTGGGATTGGTTGCTACCAGGCTTTATCGATCCATAGAGTCATTAGCTGCTGACCCGGATGAAGCCGCCAAATGCACAGCGCATGCCGAGTAGGTACACTACAATTGAACAAAAAAATCAAAGGCATGACATCACTTGCTCTTCTACAATCATTTTAAGTTACTCGCTTGGTTTCACTTGCCGTCTGTATGGATGAAACGCGTAAACTAGTCACAAACTTACTTACTTTGAAGCACGTACGTCAGCAAAAATATGCATCACATCAGGTGATGGTTTGGGCGGTTGTATAGTCCCCTGCACCGGTAAGTTTAGTCATGAGTGATATCAGGCATTAGATCATGTAGATAGTTAAACAGACTGTCGGTTTGCATTCCATAAGGCCGAGAATGCGGAAATGGCGCAACGGGATGGAGAGAAATAAGGTCTTCTTTTGCTCTAAGTCTAAAATATAATCAAATGATCTATCGAAGCAGCACCAGACTCAGATTTGAGACTTCACCACCATTAACAAATGTTCTGTCTCTTCAGTTTCTTTTAAAATATCTCATGGTTTGGACGAGAAATTTGTTTAATTCTTGTTCGTCCTTTTGAATGCAGTGAATATGAACATAAAGTTTGTTCTTACCTGACAACTCTACATGCCTTGGACGAGGATGTGACCAGAACTCTTCTGAGAAGTCCTTATCAAACCTGGGGAAACCAGACGGCGTTAGATCTCGGGGCAGTGGCAAACAGCAAGGTAAGCTCCCATGTAGTCACCTTTGTTCTAAAATCCAACGAGAATGATGCATGGCACGACGTGTGCAGAAAAAAGTTCGCGTATTTTATTTACGAACTTTTAATTACCAACATCAGGGAGGTAAAATATTCCTCAGAAGTAACATGAAGGCGCCGAAATTCAATAGAAGAAATGCAACTTATCGAAGTAACAAGATAAAGGAGACTGGTCTGATGAGAAAAATCATATGATTAACATTTGCCCTATTCATTTTAGATCATTTCTATCATGTCTTGGTTTGTAGAAATTTTTGTCACACTCTTGCTGTCAAGAAATATTGGAGGAAAGATGGAACGGACAACTACTTCATCCAAGCCATCTGAAGGTAAAATCTTGCACTTTCCATTGTTTTCTCTTCATGCTCATCATGGAACGTTGAACAGAGTGTCGATCTACTTGTGAAATGTGAATGTTTTCCAGATACAACTCCCTGTTATAAGTATTTTAAGGGATGTTGGACTGTATGGGTGTTATCGTTTCGATAGGTTTTTGCTAAAATTACAACATTTCTCTCGATATTATATGTAGGATGAGTTCTGCCGGCTTCACCAACCGTACAATGAATGTATTCACAACTAGTGGTTTTTTTTTCTTTTAATGGTGTCAAAATTATTGAACTTCACATACATGTCAGAGGAATTACAGATACTGTGTTTTCATCGTCAAATATTGGCACGAATCTATTAGCGAAAAAAACAACTACCGAACATAGATTTTTTTTTCTATTTCCTTAAGGTTTTCGCTGTGATGCTATTACCGTTTTTATTATTTACGAGAAGATTTCCCAAGTTTAAAACAGGTGAGTCTATTATGATTTTAGCTCATTACCCTGACAGTTAAAAATGACAATCAAATAATCAGAAACTTTATGAATAGCAAATAAATGTGATTCTAAATGCTGTAAAAGTTGCACGTACGTGAGTTTCCTTTTCAGTTAACATGCTATATGCATCCAACTTTCTTTGAGGCTCGAAAGTTGGGTCATGAGAGTTTAGAGTAACTTACTAAAAGTTTGCCATCGTCTTTTACAGATATGAATGTTTTCAGAAGATTTGTCGAGTTTTACTGCGCCCCTATCACAAAGTTTGTCGTCAATTGGGTAAGTCCGTAAACATGTACATGAGACAATCACGTGGATGTCAGCAAGATTTATTCTGACAAAACGACACATGACAGCCATTGATTTTGTAGTTTTCGTTTCATTTCAGGTTACAACCTTCATATTCTTAGTTTTCTACAGCTACATGACACTGTACTACAGACCGGAAGTAGGTCTGGCAGACATTTTGTTGCACGTGTGGGTTCTCACTTTGCTCCTGGAGGAGCTGAGACAGGTAATATTTCGTTATGTTACCTTGACTTTGATTGGACTATTCCTTTTCTATATCATTGGATGTACAATAATGACGATTGACTTGTATAATCTTGGTCACATTCGCTAGTATTCACACTTTTATTAGTTTATACAAATCTGTTGCATATCATTCACACTTACTACTTCACAGAGCTCCGCAAACAATCACGTCGAATGACGGCACCTATGTGAGATTTTCTTATGTTGCCTTTATGCAGGTAATAATTCCACGGGACGAGTACGAATCGTTTGGCCAACGATTCCGGGCTTGGTTGTCCACTTTCTGGAATTGGATGGATCTTATTGCGTTACTATTGACATTAGCCGCTTTCCTGATCCGCTTCAACACACTGAGAGAACCCTGGACATATGACGTCAGCAGGAACCTGTACGCCATTGCGTGTACCATATTCTGGATATTAATACTGAGGATGTACCAGTCTAATAAGACGCTCGGTCCATTTTTGATTATGATAAGAGAAATGGTAAGAATTATACTTCTTTTAAGTTTTTCCTCTTTGAGTACCCATTCTCGTTGCTTGCAACAATGGTTCGTGAACGACACCTTCTAAAACTGTTCAATGGAGGGACATAGCTTTCGCGTATCCATCTATTTACGCCATGCAGCATAATAATGTCGGTGTAGCTTTGTCGAGTTTCGACAGACAGACAGACAGACAGACAGACATGCCCAGTCATCCAGCAAGGTTAGTTTAACCAGCTGCGCTATAATTCAGAGCGCTGGAATTGTGAATTAAATATTTGCAGCTGGGCCTTTTTTGCAAAATGTACTTGCATGAATCGAAACTGAAAAAGTGAGGCGTTTTAAAATACTTTATAAGCTTCGCTATCTCAAGAAAAACTATGCGACAAACGTGTATATGTTTTCTACCCCTCAAGCGATAAATAATCAATCCCTAACCCAGTAACTGCAAGATTTTTTTGTGAAATATCATGACATCCTATGGTATCAGTATTTCGTCTGTTCTAATTTACATCTTGTTTATCAGTTTATGAGTGCATTTTACTTGGTCTGTCGTAAAGGCTCGTAGATTTTCTGAACGGTTATCTATGACATGTTTGCGTTTACAGATATGGGCGCTCTTTTGGTTCTTGTTGGTTCTGATTGTATTCGTAATTGCCTTTGGGATCGCTGGAATAGCTATCCTATCGCCCGATCAGAATCCATCTCCCAGAGTGCTTCGCGATATCTTTTACTACCCATATTACCAAGTCACAGTCGGTGATTGGCAGACATACACAGACAGTCTCTATGGTGACGACACAGGTAAGATCCGGCGCGGTTTAAATTTTAAGTATGTTTAACAACCTTAAGGCCGATCCCGTTCTGCTGTGCTACTTTTCATGCACCAGGACAACATTAATAATATAGTGTATATGGAGCACTTCACTGACAATATAAAATATCGACCATGTGGAGATACCAATGTTAGTAATTCCGTAAATATAGGGCAAACGTAAGTTTATATGGAGCACCATGAAATCAAATTAAAAGTGACTGGAACGACTGTTTCGATTACTAGAATAATGGCAACAGAGCAATATTTTGCACATTCATTACAAAATGAATAAAAATAATAACGGTAATATAGGAAACTAACATGTCAAAGCTGCTGCGGTTAGGGTTAGATTGGTAGTTTCAGGAATCGCACAGAGTTCCTCTCGGACATATGTGAAGTCATTTGATTCGGTATAGGCAACTTAATATGAATGACATCAAGTAACGGCTTTAGGAAATACACACACCAATCTTTGATTTTCCAGTTGAATGATGTTCAAAGAAGCATGGAAAATCTGACTATTAATGAAGATTCTCATTCGTATATTTTTTCTTGAATTTGTGTAGAAACAGAGCTAGATACCCTCGACGGTTACGTTTACTCTGTCCTCCTTGCTGCGTATATCCTCATCGGAAACGTGTTGCTGTTGAATCTACTCATTGCAATCTTCAGGTAAGAACCATGCACAGACTACCCACTTCCGATATAAAACTAGGAAATGACTGTTTGTTCATGGTATAGCATGTTTACGGTTAGATCACCAAGTCATGGTTGCGATTTGAAACACGCCTTCGACATTTGTGTAAATCATTATTTGTTCGACAGAAATCCACGTGGATTTGTTCATCGGGTGCTTCCATAGCATTTCTGTAAGCTTTATGGGTCTTTTAAACAGTATCAGAGTCATTTTTGTCCAAGTTGACCTTCTTTTTGAAATGCCCTGTTTTATACGGCAGAGTTTCTCTTTCATACAAAACTTGACTGAATTGCAACGCGTAATTTTTGGCCCGTCAATTGTTAAAAATTCTTCAAGGAAAATACCCAAGATGGAGTTTCGGAGACACTGACATATTTCTCACTTCACAGAAAATGGCCTGCTTGATTTGATGGGTTGGATTAGGTAGGAGCGGTAACGCCGTCTGATAAATATTAAGTTTTTTGAATGCAGCGCTCCTTTTATGCCGACCAGTTAGGTTTCTCTTCGGAAAGATGCAGAAATCAAAGGGTTGCGTGTGAGAATGAAATTTCACTCAGAATTGACAGGTCAACATTTTTCAACGTAAGTTTTTTCGTTTATATATTTACAGCACTGTTTACAACCAAGTTGAAAGCAATTCGCTGACCGAATGGAAGTACAACAGATATTACATCATCACTGAGTTCGAAGATGTACCACCGCTACCAGCGCCATTGGTTGTTTTAAGTCACGTGTACAGGCTGGTAGTTTGGACGACCAAATGCTGTAGGACCAAAACAAAAAGTAGTTCGGTCATTCTAATTTTTCTATCACCATTGCATGCGAACTGGTTCAAAACAAACAATTGGTTTTTGCTCGGTTGTTACTTCAAATGGAGTCATTTCAAGTTTTTTGTTCGTAATGATCAAAGCACACATAATTTTTAAGGCAAGTCAATCCCTAGGCATCTGACCCCATTATCTTCTTCATTTATAAAGGTCAGGAAAATGCGTTTCCCGTTACATTGCCACCTAGTCTGTGTAAGGGTGAATAAAATACAGAGAAACCACTTTGTGAAGATACTCTGGTGGTGCGCAGGATCCATTTTGGTTGACCATGTTTTGTTCATACAGAGCTACATTTACCCTATCCCTGACTGTCAGCGAAAAAAGTCTTCTAGGGTGTTTGTTTGTTTGTTTGTTTTTATGATGCTTACATCTGTCTTCAGTAGACGATGGCGAAATGGACGAATTGCTGCATGAGCAAAGTGAAATCAAGAAGTACGAAAGTGAGGCTATGGATAATTATAAACTCAATGTAGAGAAACAACAGAAAGGAAGTAGGGAAGAAACATTGAAGAAATTGGACGAAAGGTGAACTTTAAACCCTTTTCTTATCTTATAAAAAGAACAACTTGGCGTGTAACATCAAGCCAAGGTTCGAACAGTTGACTTTTTGAGATGCGCTGTCGTGCCTGCATTTATGCCAGTGTTATATCACATTTTTGGTTACTTACGTGTTCGTCACATATCGGATCTGTATTACGTTGGGTCAGTTATCACATATTAGGGTAATACAGTGTTTATATCACACGATTATCGAGACGGAAGCTTTGCCTCTGAGTTAATACTATAGTAATATGCAATTGAAGAGATATTGACGTATGGGCCAAACAATGTTCAGTTTTGGATATCGAATGTTTTGATTTGCCCAACGAGAAATCTGTTTTACTGGCTCACTCACGGAAGAAATATTGAACACCCGTTGCCGCATTCCTTTCAAATTGCTCTGAACAGTCAGGAGTAACTTGCTCAGTGCCGAAGAACTAATTATTCGTATCGTGCTGGGGGTTTATAGGTTACGACTGTTGGTGGAAAAAGTAAAAGGTCTTGAAGAAGAGCAAGTAATGTTGGTGAAGAAGAGAGAGAAATGAGGCGTGGAAGATCAAGTTCGAGAAACACATCGATAAATTAAACGGGTCAAGTGTGAGATCGGATACAAATCCAAATTTAAGGCAATCGTTAGTGTTGATATAACAACAATCTAGTCAGACGTTGACCTAAACTTCGACTCGGACACGATGGTTTGGTCCAACTCCATCGTTTTTTGCGATGGAGTTGGACTTCTGTCAAGGGAAATGGGTAGTGCTGAAAGATAAATGCCGAGTGGCTTTGGTGTCTTGCTAGATTTTTACTTTTATAATGCGTCAACTGCAGTTTGTTTGTCCACTCTGCATTGTTGATTAATCAGTATAGGGTTTGTCGACACATCCTGGTATGTGTGTGACGTACCCTGTGTCAATTTATTTGTCAACAATAGCAATTCTTTCCACACTATTACATGCCGTGTAGACAAGCCAAATACACAGCATTTCAAAAACATTACGGAATGGAACCTATGATTACTGCGATCTTTTTTTTTTACTTGCCCGTCTGCTGCGATCTGGGGAGGTGCCTGTGTAACTAGCGCCCTCAACGACTGTATAATTGACCGTCTTCCCAAACGTGAAAACAAGTGGTGTTACATATATTATATTTACATGCATGTGATCAACTCAATACCAGATTGCACCTATTCAGTCAAATTAAATTTTCTGCTTCAAAATGTTGCAATATTTACAGATTTTTCTATTAACAGTGTCATTACAAACCATTTGTGGGCTTCGCTTATATTATTAACTTATTAAAACTTAATTAAAACACAGGACCGTGCCTAAAACAAAGGACTTACTTGTGAAGTGTTTGACAATTCAAGTTTGGAGAAAATCTACATTTTCTGCTTCAAATACTTCCGGCAGGCAGGCTTTATCATAGAGCATCATAATTACTGTTGGATAACTGGTTGATGGAATTCGGACCGTGCAACCCTTGGCATCGTAATCATAAAGATTTGGAACCGTGGAACACACGACTATCGTGTAATTAACTGTGTTAATCGTGAACTGCCGGATTATGTTGAAAGTCAGCCTATGGCATTGTAATCTGGAAGTGACAAAACAGAAGAAAGAAAACTATACATCTGATCTTCTGATGTATGCTATTTACGCTGCAATTATGCGTCGTGTGATATTTAGTAAATTTTGACTTTTCAATCACAGTATGATTACAGAGACGTTTACATATATTTATGCTTTTACACAATATTTGACAATAAAATTGAAATTCTATTAAAAAACATCGCTATCTGATTTGTTAAATATAATCCACTGACCATATTTGAGGTGCCAAAGCGACCATAGTTCTTCAAAAAAGGACCACCAAATTTTCAAGGGAACTTACATATGTAGAACTTTCGCGCCTTTACATGCTACCCAAGTTCACCCCAGTCTGTCTATTTGTTGTTATCCATACGAAGAGGCAGCTGAAATACAGGTATTTAATTTTCTTTCTTTTTTTAAATGAATGTATGAGCATGTTTCGATCACTTACAAGCTATAGTGTTAGACAGTGCTTGCATGAAAGGGACTAAGGAAAGTTGGAAAAGAAAATGTATACAAGAGCATTGAATTTCGCACCCCGATGAAGTTGACTTTGATAGATCTGGCACAACACTCAGAGCGGTGGTTACGCTGCGAGTCAGGCGTAATTCACTGTCAACGCTTAGGTTGTATCACTGTTACAGTTTCGTCAATGAAAAGTACTGAGGCTTACATATAGTATACACCTCGAAGGTGAAAGACTTAAACTTTAGCTCAAACTTTCCTCAATGAAACTTTCAACTATTTTTTACCAATAACAAGAATAAAATTCAGGGGTCACCGTGCAAAGTTTGGTACTAGCTAGATAAACAAATTACCTATAACATTTCCTAATATTTGAAATTCAAAATGACAAGGTAGATCTGCCATCATTGTGTTAACTCTATGGGGAAAAGTAAAATTTTCTATTTTCGAAAAACCAACACGGATAATTTTTTTCTTACTCCAAGAGATTTAATATGAGCCCCCCCCCCCTCCGCCCGCAAGCGGTGAGCCAGAAAAACATTCAAAAAGTTTGAGATGAGATTACGAATATCTGTCCCCCAAGCCGCGCAATCTACCTGAACGTAGGACTGTCCTTGAATCAATTTACAGAATTATACAAAATGATGATTTGGCGAAAATAGAGGACTGAAGTTTTGTAATTTGAAAGCATCTACATATTAAATGGGGCGGAAATATTCATACGCCTCTGTCAAACTTAGTCACCTATGACAGTTGTGCTTGCCTTGCCTTGAGTGTCTTTGTTGCTTTTGGTGTGACAAGCATATTAGGAAAACTTTCTTATCCCGAGAATGAGTTTTCATTATGATGTGTCTTCGTTTAATCACATAATACACGGCCCTCTCGATTAGTTTTAAGTGTCTGAGAGTTCGTTCCATGTTTATCGTTTCAAAAAGTTTAGGTAAACGATAAGATACCGTTAGTAGCAAACACGTGTTTTACAGGAAATATCAAAAAAATGAAAGCTTTAATGAAGAATAGAGGACATCCGTTCCTTGAAATCTTTGGTACCGCTCCCTTGCTCTGGCTTATTCGCTGTGGTTTGTCGTGTTCTCAAATCTTGTGTGACTTTAGTAGCTTTACTTTGTCTATTCGGAAAGTTGGGTCTCCTTTGAACATTACTGATAAAAAGACTTTGGAAAGTGGTATTTTAGACACGAACGCACATACCAGCAAAACTAAGACAGAACAGCATTCAGTATAGCTGACCCTGTCCGCGTTGGGATAACATGACACACGAACCGAACCAAATACGAAGACAGAAGACTACTAAGACATTCAACTCTGCTGTAAAGAAAACGTAATCGATTTCAGAATTTGACCTCTTGACATAATAGAGTTGTGCGTAATTACGGTTCTGTTGGTTCCTTTAAAGAACGCAGTAGTTGCCGAGGCAACCGTACAGCGTGGGGCATATTAATTGTTGTTAGTTCCCTGTAGAGTGCGATACAATCCTCTAGTCACATGACCTCATTTACCTTCAGGTCATAGTTTGACAATAGCGAACTGCGCAATCAACAAGTTGAACAACTTTCAGCTTACGCTCCCGTAATGGGACGTTGCCAGTACAAGGCGGTTTCAAACTTTGTTTTAACAAACCATTGAACGCACGTGCTGTAAAAGGAAGTATTTGATATTTCTATATCAGCAGGCAATGTTAAGATTGAACTTGAATGATGCCATACAAGAAAGGGGAAATCATATTTGTCACGAAGTCTGAGTCTAAACAATCACCGGCGAAGGTAAGGATGTTAACATGATACCATGATTAAGTAAATATGTCTTCAGTAAGTTATTTTTACGTGTTTAGTTCACGCTCGCTGACGTCGACAAAAGAGTGATCGCTTCACCGTGTTTGAATGTTAAACATCTTTGTTCATATTCACTGAAATGTGTCCGGAAGGAAAGTATCTTGACTTGGAACACCAAATATCAGAATCGTGCCCTGGTTTTCATCATAACTGTCTTTGATGCTCAAATACAGAAAAAAATGACGGGAGAATCTAAGGAAGAGCCACATACGTTTCCAAAATACCCACAATTAGCAATCAATAAACGGTGGTTTCGTATTGTTCTTATAAAAGACCTATGTAGACGGTTGGTGGTTTCGGGAAAAAGCCAAGAAAATATATGTGTGTCTCGATAAACCGATCAGCCTGCTCTATTCCATTATTTGGCTCCTAAAGTTTTCATCGCATTTGCAAAGGTAACGTGTAAATTTACCCAGTTTCACAGAGAACAATAGCATGGAAACCAAGGTGTCAGCCGACCTAGCCCCTACCACAGGCTACCCAGACAGAATGAATAAGTTTATTATTAAGTTTTTCTCACTGTTTTCTCTATCAGTTCCTCTCCTTTTCTTCATCACAGTCCCTCTATGGGATATAGGGACTGTGTCTTCATGCTCTGAATGATCGGAGTAAATAAAATAAACGGTTATATAATCTAACCTAGCCTCTTAACCTTTTTTCATTTTACATACATTACAAGGACGTTTATCTCTCATATACACATCTTGTAATGAATTAGTCAACACGACTAATTATGCTAATCCGTGGACTTATCAGGGATTTTACGGGTTGGTCAACATCGAGAAAGATAGGAATGGTTACATCTCTATTGGGGGTTTACACGTGTGAGTTAAGTCCGGAGTTGACACCGGAATAAATTTAAACCTGAGTCAGTTGGACGTGTGAACAGACAACACCGAACTAATAAAGAACTAAATTAATTCGGTGTCGGAGGGCTGGTCCAGGTTCGGTGCTCCGTACTAAACAATGGCCTATTTACACGTGTGACCAGAACACCTAACTAAACGCGGAACTATATCCAGTCCTGTCTTCGGGCTTGCCGTCATTACCACAATGGACGGTGTTCAAGTAAGCTCTCGCGATCGCGGCAACAATTGGCCGCAGGAAGAGAGCAGGCAACTATTATGTCAATCTGGAGAGACGAAAATGTCATCCGTATGATGGACGGCACGTCGAGGGATCGGCAAGTGTATGAAGTCGTCGCTGCCAAGGCCAGGGAGAAGGGACTCGAGAGGACAGCAGAACAATGCCACAACAAAATCAAACGGTTGCGAGCACAGTTCAAGTCCGTGTCCGACAACAACCTCCGTACTGGCAGAGCTAGAAAAACGATGCCATTTTACGATGAGTTGTAGGTAGTAAAGGGAAAGCAACTGGTAGTAAAGGGAAAGCAACTCCACACATCGTTCATATTTGGGTTGTTTGCGTTTTTTGTATGATATTGTGTATAATATAAGTGTATATCATGTTTAACTGTTTTATGTAAAATGTTGCTTGGCCATGGCGAGACGTACCAGTAATCTACGTGTCTTGATGTAAATCTGCACTGAAGCGGAGAGACTATACTGACACCGTGATCCTTTGGCGCTACGTTTCGAAAACAGAGTTTTCTTCATCAGTCGCTTAAAATTCATTTTTGATTGGTGAGACGTGTTGAATGGTTGATTGTTTTTATTTTATAATATGTTGTTCCACTTACGTTTGGTAGGGAAGCTAGAATGTCTACTGTTTGGTCTTGTTGTGTTTGTGTAGGTTCGTGTGAACCTGAGTTTGAGCTGTTGTAGTTTTTGTGAAGTCTGGCGCTTATAAGTGTGTCGCCTATATTTCTGTTCCTTCTGTATGGGATTATTGGTTGGTTTTGGAACAGTTTTTTTTAGTGTTTCGTCTTTTTCAAGTTCACTCCAGTTTTCTGTCAGGGCTTGCTTGATTTTTGTGGTTTCGATGTACGGGCTATACGTTGTTATGAAGACTACTGACTGTATTGTTGGTGGCGTTATTTCTTTCGCTTGACCCGAACTAAATTTATACCTTGTGTATGACGTGTAAACGTGAGATCGCTTAGATCGCTGATAAGGAATATTTACAGAGCGACTAATCAGATTCCCTCAGGTTTAAAAAAATACACGTGTAAACCCACCTTATCTTTGCAATGTTGACCAACTCTTGATAAGTCCACGGATTAGCATAATTAGTTGTGTTGACTAATTAATTACAAGATGTGTATATGAGAGATAAACGTCCTTGTAATGGGTGTAGAATGACTAAAGGGTTTATAAGAGGCTAGGTTAGATTATATAACCGTTTAATTTATTTACTCCGATCATTCAGAGCATGAAGACACAGTCCCTATATCCATGGAGACTGTGATGAAGAAAAGGAGAGGAACTGATAGAGAAAACAGAGAGAAAAACTTAATAATAAACTTATTCATTCCGTCTGGGTAGCCTGTGCCAATAGCGAACATTTCTGACGTGCATATAGGGCTGTGGCACTATCACCGACCTAGCTTTTTACACACATGCATTTTGTCACTTTGAAATAACGCCGATGGTGAAAATAGAAGATTCAAACGTCCAGTGATACTTTGCTCAAGGTTAAGTTGAACCATAAACCTAAAGAAACAGAACAAAAGTCATGATATCTAAGCAGGGGAATTACTAGTGCTATTCACTTGATTCAGTAGAGCGAAGTATCTCAATTTTTCCGATTCTTTATATTCAAAATACCCGGAAATCTCTACGTAATGTAAGGGGGGAAACTATAAATTTTGAGTTTCATAAATACAAGAAACAAGACTGTGGACATATAATTCGCATGACAGATTTCAAATAAGAAGACCATAAAACATTTATTACGTAGGATGTATATTCTGCGTAAATGTGCAGGCCAGCAACAAAAGTTCAAAGCATATCACGTGTTAAATCTTAAAGGTTCTTGTCACCTCGGGGGCAGTAATTCGGGCCTTCAAATTTTGTCAATTTTCTTCTGACCTACCACTTGTGGGGACTTATTTTGAAGCTCTTGGCGAAAGGAAAGTTTTCATCGTCTTAGTTTTTTCGAAAATCGGAAATTGTATTTTTTCCCATAGAGTTAACACAGGGTGGCGGCCATTTTGAATTTCAAATATCGAGAAATCGCAAGTTATTTGTCTCTCTAGTACCAAGTTTGCACGGTGACCCTGGTTTTTATTATTGCTTTGATAAGAGAATGGTTGAAAGTTTCGCTGAGGAAAGTTTGAGCAAAAGTTTAAGTCTTTCACTTTCGAGGTGCATATTACCGTGACCTTAAGACACGTTTTCAAATACTCGATTATTTTTTTTCAGGTGATTCTTGTTGCTTCTGTCAATGCCTTCGGATAACTGACTCTGGGAAGGTTCGTTAACATTGATGATGTCATTCTTAAGATTTAACATGAAAGTTGTGGACTTTAAGCTACAGGGTCCATGTTTCTCTAGGGTCTATGATTCAACTAGCAGAATAATAGCACGCGGACGATCATTCATCTTTTTCAGTTCATCTTAGTTGCTGACGAGGTAGACTTGGAATCTGCAGCGAGGAATGTTTTCGAGATAATGCTGGTGGAATGGGGGTATACCAAACCGCAGCTGATGATCTCGGTGGTGGGCGGGTCACGACGATTCAATGTTAAAGAAAACCAAAAGAACGTCTTCGTGGATGGAATAAGACAGGTAATGTTCAATTGAACCACAGGAGGCCCAGACGTTATTAATGTTATTGAGTTTTTCTCACTGTTTTCTCTATCAGTTCCTCTCCTTTTTTCATGCTCTGACTGATCGGAGTAAATAAAATATATTTATAACCACAGTCCCACTATGTGTTATAACCTTATCTAGCCTCTTGACTCTTTATTTATTTTACACCCCATAACAATGTCGTTTGCCTCTCATATACACATCTTGTAATTAATTAGTCAAAACAATTAATCATGCGAATCCGTGGACTTATCAGGGGTTTTATTGGTTGGTCAACATTGCGAAAGATAGAGGTGTAAATGAAAAAGTAACTGTTCCTATGTGTTGACTAATTAATTACAAGATGTGTATATGAGAGAACAACATCGTTGTAATTGGGTGTAAAATGAATAAAGAATCAAGAGGCTAAGTTAGGTTACAGAATCATTTATTTTATTTACTCAGATCAGTCAGAGCATGAAGAAATGGAGAGGAAATGATAGAGAAAACAGTGAGAAAAACTCAATAATATTAATAACGTCTGGGCCGCCTGTGATTCAACCACGACCTAGTAGACCACAAAATGCTTCTACTAGCCAGCTTAATCATAGAGCTGTGGTAGACACAACTGACGTCACCGCCCTAAAACTTGCGATTTCAAACCTTTAAAGTGAAATCTGTACATTTTGAGATGCAATTTGTCATTTTCGATGTCTTTGTCATGACAAGCTCTGGAGGAAAACTTCACCTAAGTTTAAAAGTAATTATGATATTTGTGGTTATACTTAATTATAAATGTGGTAATTTTAGAATAGAAAATGGTAGTAGTCACGACCGGATGAAGTTGTATATATTCTTTCTCGTTTGCTGATCTCCAGAACAACAATATATCTATATCCATCTATCTATCTATCTATCTATCTATCTATCTATCTATCTATCTATCTATCTATCTATCTATCTATCTATCTCTCTCTCTCTCTCTCTCACTCTCTCTCTCTATATATATATATATGAACATTGGTACATGTGTATTAATTGACTAATTGATTGCAGCTGACAAAGACAACAGGTACCACGTGGTTGATGACGTCAGGGTCCAATGTCGGCGCTGTGACTGTGGTGGGAGAAGCAATGACAAGAATCAGTGTCAAAGTTCGAGATAAAGTGTCGTGTATCGGAGTGACAAGTTGGAGTGGCACAGATGGAAAGAACACTATACTTGAACATCGAAAACTGGTAATAATATCAATTTACCATGTCTTCGCTATTTTTAACATGTTATCGTTAATTTTCACCCTTAATCAGATTTCTTCGTTGACGTCATCGGTTAATCACATTTCGCGTAAACAATATGGGAATAAAATATTCTGAAGTTTTGCGCATGCTCCTATCAATAGCAATTGTTGACATTCCGAACGTCAAAATCCAACGATAGCGAACCATGACTATATTTTCAATTAAACGACGGCATTTTCCATACATACCTTGCAATTCTTGCGCAGTTCCGATTCCGCACTGACAACATTTTATTCTTTGCCTCGTCTTTTTTTAAATAAGATATATTACCAAGTAAAAGATATTTCCCAGGTTTGTGAAGAACGCGATAACACAAACCAGAGCTAATCTGCAAAGAATCAATACTTGGTTATTTACTTGCCTTAAAAGTTGAATGGATATAATTTTTATTCGATTAGATCAGGCCAAAAAAAAAAAAAAATTGTGCTGTTCCGATTACATGGTTTTCAAAAATAGGGTAGGTAGGTAGGGAAAAAATTTTTTTTTTTCATTTTTTTTAATTTCTCAATGTGCATTTGTACGCGTTCAAACAACTACCAGTGAACAATTTCCTCATGAAACGCACTCAAATTGAATACCAATTTATTAAAATAAAATATTCACCAGTAGAATTGAAGTGTGTGGTTTATTAGACTGCCATGGAAATTGATATGGCTGAATTACAACTCTTTGACAGGAAAGTCTGACTTGTAAGAACTGACACAACACAATATTTACTGTCATCAATGCAGTGTTTTATCTAGGATACTATACCAGGGGAATTGGTCCCCCCATACTGGATTTTTGAGGGGGTTTTAACATTTTGGGGGGATTTAACGGATATGTAAGTTTTAATGTTGCAGTGATGTCACTTGTGATATACATACTACAAGCAATAAATCACTTGCTTACACAATCCAAGCTGCTGGCTCCAAACACCATCCTCTATAAGATTTTTTTCAAAATTCAACAAATTTAGGTATCACTGTTGTGAATGTATAGGGCTTCCCAGAGTGGCAGACGGCTCATTAATATTCATAATCATTAATATTCCTAAAAACTGTAGCATATTCCCTCATGCTTAAATATTCTGTATGTTTGTTTGCACATATTCTGTAAGTCTGCTTTCATAGGGCTTAATGTACATTCAAACATCAAAATTAATAACAGCCAGCCATTCCCACTGTACCTTCAAGGGATTTTTTCATTTTTCACTGAACTGTCTGCATTACACAAACCAAGAAAAAAAAACTATTGTAGTTATAAAAGAATGTTTTGTAGCTTGTGAAAAAAATAATGTGCTTGTTTGTCACGTTTGTCACGTTTTTATGGTTTTTTTTGGCCCCATAAGAAAGTGTACCATGACAATTCTAAGGTACCTAATGTTACTTTTAATGTAGAAAACTATTCACGTGAGCTATGAAGTGCCAACACAGTCCGATAATTTGTACGCACAAATGAATAAATAAATAAATTTAAAATCCTGTTATTGATGTAACTTAGACGAAAATATGGGCAGTAATGTCGCAAAACGCGCTTTGAAAATGATTTAACCGTAGCTGTTTTCTAGAACTCGTGATGCTTTTCTCACTGACAAGACCACGTCGTTTGAATTTTTTGTCTTAAAACAATTTTGTGTCGTCATGACCAGGTTAGCAACCCTCATACAGTGTCTTCGTGTATTTAAAGGCACTCAATAAAGTGAAGCTGTAGAATATTGCTTCCTAAGGAAATGACAGTATTTCGATTTCAGTCAGTTGACTCAGTCGACTTCTTTAAAAAATGAAATGTGTGCTGAAGTATTATGAACCGGATAAAATCAAAGAGTTGGGGTATTACCTCTTAAATGTAAATATAAATATTTCTCCAGTTTTATTGTCTGCTGCCATATACCAATAACAAATCTATAAAGTAAATAGTAATGCTGTTCATTTGTCAATTTTGGATAGTCACCCATGCAGTTCAGGATAGCCCTGCTACATACCGTACCTTTATTAGGTGTTTCATGGACTGGTAAAATATGTTACCTATGGTCGGTTGACAAGCTCTGATGACATATTACCATCCTTCTGAATGCATCGACGACGTTCAAAGTGATCTTCTGTTTCCCGCCTTTCGGCACTCGTTGCGCGAAATTATTTGTCAACCTATCTCCATAAGTCGAACTTCCTATATTTCAAACAGGGGAGATCGTTCTCATTTCACGAGAAAACTCGAGGAGAACAGGATAATATCGCTTTTGCATCACCTGACGAAGCTGAAGACAACGCGGCTAAGAGTGGTATTGAATTGACATCTACGCGTTACGATGACAACAGTGGTGAAGTATGTTTGAATTTCGTGTCATATTGTTTTCTTTTCTAGAAAGTTTGAAAGTTTTATAAGCACGTACAACTTCCAGACGTTTGCAAGGAAAACGTTCCCGTTATATTAGAAAACATAATCCTATGTTGATGATAATCAGGACCTGCTACCGCACAATAGCTCGGAGCATAGTAAAAATATTATTCAGTGAACACTTAGAGAGCCTGTAGAACAACATAACTTCCTTCCTTAAAGCTCTGATGTAACGGAGACTACCCTCCTGAAGTAAAGCATGATAATAATAATTATGGAATCGCGTCGTTATATTGGATTTCATGTTTATTTGCTTGGAGAGGGAGGGGAGAATCACAAACTTAAAAGTTTCAATCGTGTGGAGGCATTACCTCTAAACTTAATAATAGGACCTACATCAGTGAAATACAGAATCCTTCAGTGAAGTTGAGCAGGCCGAAGAGAAAAACGGGTGTTTTTCTCGAGGGTCTATGATCGCTTCTACACGTGTGAGCGCCCGCGCTCGGACATCAATGTTGAATACAATATTGTAAAGTGAACTTGGTGGTAACGTTAATGGGAAGACAAAGACAACGATAACATTAAGAATATCGCGTTCGGTGATTACAGAAATTTTCCACGTTTTGAAAGAAACGATAGCTTTACTTTTTATTTAATCGGATTTATAGGCGCTTTAAAGAAACTGATGAATGTTTTCCATCATGTTCCTTCAGAATTTCTATACCTGTTATTACAAACCACCACAGCTTAAGAAGGAGGGACCAGTGCCGTTGAATCCTTATCACACACATTTCATATTCGTCAAGAAAAACGATCCCGATGAAGAGGAACATTTCAGAGTCAAACTATGGGCGGAAATTCAGAAATTATTGACTTCCGGATCATTGGGTAATGGGACACTTTCAATATTTAGGCATACTCATCGATATTCATTAATTCAGTCGTTTTCATTATTTTAGATTATTTCAGTTCCTTTATTCCCTGAAAACCGCATAATCCTTTCCAGTTTATTTACGAGAATTGTGACTAATTTAAAATAGTTGCTTTAAATACGATGATTCGGTCCGTAACATATCACAGTTGCATCAGATGATGGAACATGATATTCTTGCATTGTTGTCTGGTATAATCAGTCTATTTACTTCAAAATATACTCTTCCACGGTTGCTCGTAATGTGCGACCTTTGGCAAGCTCTATATAGGTATCACAGCTCAGTCACCAGTAACTATATACTATATAGTTTGTTAATATTCCTCTTTCTCCGCACCCAAAAGGCCAAGAAGATCGTCCCGCTGCGGTGGTCATGATTCAACTGGAAGGTGGCATTGATACGACGAGGACAGTCAGAAACACTTTGAAGAAAAACACACCGATCATCATATGTGAAGGTACAGGAAGGGCGTCCAATTACCTGTCCTATGCATGCAAACACTGCGATAGTCTCCGGTGAGTCACTTTTGATTTCATTTGTAATTTCACTGCTAATGGAGCGGAAAGCAGCATTTTCTTCAACAGCCGTCGCCCGTCAGTATGCAATGTGTTCCTAAATACGATTGGTCAATTGTTTTCATATTCGGTATCAGGTCCCAAAGGATTAATAAGTCCCTCGTAAATTTAAGTATATCTATTCTTGTTGTCGAAAGCATTTTCCTTCAGTCGGTCGTTGAGCGACCTTAGATTTTGTTTGTTTTGTTTCGACAAACGTTCTGTTATCGTTCGATGAGAACTACTTTCCTCTTGGAAATAACTTATTGTTTAAATATTCAGATTGTAAAACTCTCTTCGTTGCCTCATTCAAATTTGTTCGAATTTGAATAATTGGTGCCATTGAGAATATTATGATCATATTATTACGTCTTTCATAGTGATCTTCATGATCGATATCCTGGATACTTTAAACGGATGATTGACATTGCACATCCTGGAGTCGACGCCCAGGAGCACCGGACCTTGTTGGAAAATTTACTGAGCAATATAAAAGACGTCATGGAAATGAAAAATCTGGTACGTTAACGTTTTGGACAATAAAAGGCTTATCACACATATCTTTATGTGAGTCTATTTCGTGTAGTTAGAGTGGAACATGTGCTGAACACAAAAGTTAAAACCAAAATAGCAACAATATACTACTACCCACTGCACGGAGTTTGACCAATTTTTAACCCTTTTAGCGTCAATTTTATCCCCTTTATAAAACATCCCCAGTCATTTTTTTCAGATTTTTGCAAAAGTTTTGATAAAAAATTGTAGTCAAAGAAATGTGATGTCCTTTTGGTCCAAAATTATCAAAAAATTACAGGAAAATTCATAAGAATTGGTAGAATATTGCACTGTAGTAGTATTGGTGGGAAAAATTTACAGGACTCAAAGGGTTAATTATAAAAAAAAACTATTCATAAATGCATTATAGGGGTAAGACATTCTTAGTATCCTGCAATCTCGGAGAATCTTTTGTCCAGATGAGATGTTGACTTCTGTCGGTAGCTTTTATCCGACGTGTTTCACCATTACAGATTGAAATTTTCGACATGGACGGGGAACTAGAGAAGGCGGGATTCGATCTTGCAGTTCTGAGAGCACTGCTGAGAGGTAGCGTTTCACTGGCTGACAAATTCACACTTTTTACGATGAAACGAAAATGTGGAGACTTTTCACATTCTACCTTTACTATATAATCCCTTTGGCATAATCTCATTGTGATTGCCTATTGTCAAACAACCAAGGACAGCAAAGCGTTAAGCCAGTGCAAGTTGACTGGCATCTGGAACTGGTAACATAATGTCAGTTCAACACGGAGATGGATTAATTAGTTGATTGATTGATTGATTGATTGATTGAATTTTTTCGTTTTAGCTTATTAACTTGGTTGAAACAAATACAAATCCATGATACAATCGATTTTCAGCTCGTGGTGTAAGTATAGAATATCTAAGACTAGCCTTTGACTGGAATCGTTCCGACATCGCAGAAGAAATGTTCAAAAAGGACACGATCAATCTTCGTGATTCTGATGTAAGTCATCAACTGAACAATTCGTATTTTTGACGGGTAAACACGCAGAAAGAACAGAGACTCCCCCCACGTATGCGATACATTTCGCTGTGCTAAACAGCACTCTATTAAATTCACTGACAAATGTACTGTTTTACTGTCTACTTCGGCAGGATTTCGGTTGACCAGTACAGCCAAATATCACTTTAAAATTATTTGTCAAGTCGTTTTATTTGACAAACGTGAACCAGTCACAAGTATCGCGACATACACACATCGTATGAAATGTAGGTAACTATCTATGAGTTGCATTTGCAGACTTGAATATCACAGGACATTCTTTGATAGCTAATTGCAGCATGTGACCATCAAATTATATTGTTACCATGCCCTGTCCGTCGCATTTCAATTGCATGGTCGAGCTGAACCACGTAACTGACCACAAACACACAGTAATGGTCTGTTTACACGCCCGTCAAATATGAACAATAATATCAACAACTCACAGCATCGTAAACATCCTTACTTTAAAGCCAAAACGTAAATTGTGATTGTCAATCACAATATAAAATGGAACACTTGTCGGCCGAAATTAAACACTTTTTCCAAAAAAATCTCCGGATTTGCAAAATTTTTACTGCGCGCGTGCTCAGTGAATACAACATTTGTGTACTACAAGTTCTGGGGCCCCGTTGTCTTTCGCATGGGAAATGTTCGTAAATTTTGACGTTTTCTTGGGTTCGTTGATAGTATAATTGAAATTACAGACTCCTGACCAATAACATTTCTTTATGGGCGCAGGCAAAAATTAGTTAATTTTTGGCTTTCCTCTCGCCCTTGCCCATAAATAAACGTTAATGGTCAGGGCGTCGCCCATTATTTCAATAATATTTTAATGGGAGGTAAGGAAAAGTGACCAACTAACCCATCAATCACAACCCATCTGTATACTCAAAAATTCACAAACACGACCAAATGTTGTACAAACAGTAAAGTACACTGACATCAGAGTGATGATATTGGTTCGGTTATTTCAGACACAAGAATTGATGACACGAGCTCTCCTTGAACGAGAGAATCGAGTTGGTTTCGTGGCGTTACTCATTGAGAATGGACTTGCGCTTGACGAATATCTCACTCTTGATCGACTTGAACACCTCTACCAATCAGTAAGTCTCTGGTCTTACATCTCACGTGTCAAATATTTTTGAGAAAGGGATTCCTCCGAATTAAGACGACACATGAACGTTGGCTCCAGACAATCCAGCTACAATCCAGAGATTTTCTCACCCAGGAACACATCCATTCATTTCATTACGTTTCACTTCATCATAGTTGCATGAATATATCAAATTCATGAAATATCTATTTTTCAGTCGTCAGAACATTACTTGTGGTTCTATATCTCCAAATGCGTTGAGGGCATCCATTAACTTGTTATACAGTTGGATATTTTTTTCTTGCAATTTTCACAGCACGCAAGTAAAAGTTTGATTCCTATATTGAAAGAGGTGAGTCAACTATAGTAGCTCGCTCAGCGGCTTTCGAAACGTCAGCTCGTTTAGCTGCGCTTTACTAGTTTGTAGTTGTCCGAAAGAGGAGAAGGCTACGTGCATAACAAACAGCGTTTAAAGTCGCCATCATCATTATCACCACTATAACCACCACCGCCATCATGGCCATCATTATCAGTGCAATCAAAATTACCATGTAATGTATGGCGATGTCAAATGCCTCCGCTGGAGAAAGGGAGCGGGTCTTTCAACAATTCTTGAGCAAGCGATCTGAGTAGGATCATTCTGTACTTTCATGCATGATATTATTGCAAACCACCAACCTTCCATTACGTCAAGGCCTAACACACTTAAAAACCGCAACGGACAACGTTTGTTTTCATTTCAATATACTGCACGAAATACTAAGCATTCTCAAGTTCAGAGACACTACGTTGAATTTGTCACTTTTTGTTCTTTCAGAAAAGAAGCAAACTTTCGTACAAAGGTGACATAATACCCCTCATACGCAGACTTATGCACAGCTACTACAAACCACCTAAATGTAAGATGTTCTACAAATATTACTGTCCTTTTTCGGTGTAAAATTTGACACGAACTCTTCCTATTTTCCAGTTTTCGTTCCGTTTCGCATCCGCTTCGTTTGCTTGTTGATGCCCTGACTCATTCTCTACAGGTCCTTTCGTACACACCATTCCGTCGTCGTATGCATTACTCCTTGGCATCCACTTAGCCGATTACAGACTACTTTTCAGAGTACTGTTCAGACATTACGATTGAAGCCAGACACGCAGGTTTCACTCCACTCCACGTCCGTGAACGTCGCCAGCTTACATTATAATATGCGCTTCGTTGCAATTTCTCACGGGACAAAACTTTTATGTTTATATACATTTATTGTAACATCTCTTCCTAGTGATTGACGAAAACAAGTTTGACAAACCATACCGCGAACTGTTGATATGGTCAATCCTGACCAACAGGTCAGTTTTCCAAAGTGTATTAGCATTGCTTCTACTTGTTACAGGTACTTACACGTTGAAATTATTCTGTTCCACTTCACATAGTCTGCTCAAAGCTTGTTGCAGCCGAATATAATCTTAAAGGTGGCTATTTAGTTTACTTTTACTACACCTTTTAGCAATACAATGTACAATGACATTTTGCCATACAGACTGGTGTACAAAGTTATCAATTGCTGCAATTTTCTGTGAGTGGGAACTTTTTCGAGTATTTCCCATATTGAACAATATGGAAGATTGCAATTAGTTCTCGCCCACCTGACTTTCCACAATTACTGCAGTCATTTGTCACACTCTCTGCTTTACTGTTCGCCATCATTATAAAATAAAACTTGACATACACGACACGGTGATACTTTCTGTAATGCAGACCGGGAATTACCGAGTACATGTGGGAGAACGCGTCAGAACCTCTCTCATTGGGATTGGTCGCTACCAGGCTTTATCGATCCATAGCGTCATTAGCTGCTGACCCGGATGAAGCCGCTAAAACCGCAGAACAAGCCGAGTAAGTTAGTTGCACACTTAACAACAAGATCTTTGTAATGTAAAGAGAACAGACGTATATACTTGATAAAATCATAAAAATACTTTTTTGGTCTGTCGCTTGTGGGAGTTCATTTTAAAAAATCTAAAATCACCCAAAATTCTCCATAGAGTTAACACGGGGATGATGACAATTTTAAATTTTGAATATCAGTTGATAGGTAATTTGATTCTCCAGTACCACATTTTGCACGATGATCCCTGATTTTTATTCTTAATTTCGATAAGGAATGGTTTCGAGTATCTTTGAGGAAAGTTTAAGCAGAAGTTTAAATGCAGACTTCAGTTTCGACGCGCATACTACCTTAAGCTGTTGGAACGCCGTCATGCCTTTTTGTCTGTATTTCATTTTCTACAGTGAATTTGAAAATAAAGTCTGCTTGTACTTGAGTGCCCTGGACGCCTTGGACGAGGATGTGACAACATCTCTTCTTCGAACTCCTCGTCCAACGTGGGGCAATCAAACACCGTTGGATCTTGGCGCTGTGTCAGAGAGCAAGGTTTTGTAATTCATTACATGTATTGATAGCACGACAACTATGAATTAGTGATGGCAAACTTAAGAGCCAGTTACGATATTTCAAGTACATGTATTGATAGGAAAAATACTAAGCGTCCGAGATTTGTTTACAATAATTCAACACAATCTGACAAACATTTTACAATCGGTAGATTCTCATGCCGGCACGTAGAGACAATAAAAGGTACATAAGCTGTCATTGTCATATTATATAAGACAAATCGGGCGCTAAAAGTGCGATAAATTTTACCCGACATGTTGATAAATTTCGTGAATGATGGGAAACAGAAATTAATATAGGATTGATAATCTTCTCTGTGAAAAGTCTTGAATGCTGATTTAAAGTTCAAAATCATCGTCTCAATATTTACATTCTTTCATTTCCATGAGTAGAAATTTTTATCACACTTTTGCTGTCAAGAAATATTGGAAGAGAGATGGAACGGACAGCTACTTCACCCAACGCATCTCAAGGTATTACCATTGCTTTCGAGCACTCATAATTTTTGTCATACATTCTCGTAAACATTTACATTTTGTGAGGAGTGTCGTCCTCTAAAGTTGGCCATTTTTCTAAACTATGTTTTGTCTGAAGTGGCCGTCTTCATTGCTTTTGCCTTAATTTCCATTAGACTGCAAGGAAACCAAGTTAAACTGTAAACATAGGGACACCTTTGAGGTCAGGGACACTTGTGACATAACACGTAACTTTTCATATCAAATTACTTTTCATCGTCTTAGTTTTTCGAAAATCGAAAATCTTATTTTCTCTTTAGAGATCACATAGCGCTGATGGCCATTTTGAATTTTAAATATCTGCAGATGTTAGGTAATTTGTTTCTCTTGTACCAAAGTTTGCACCGTGACCCAAGATTTTTATTTTTGATGTGGTAAGAGAATTGTGAAAGTTTCATTAAGGAGAGTTTTAGCAAAATTTAAGTCTGATTTTCAACGCATATACTCCCTTAATCTGTACCACATCAAGGCGTACCTTCTGGACTTTGTTCACTCGCTGTACTACAGGGAATATCTGCATTTCCTATTCTACTGCACGGATGTAAAAATATTATTCTGGAGTTTCCGCAAATCTATAGTTAATCAATATCTGTTCATACCGTTAGGGTGGTGTGTGCCTCGAAAATGAAAGACTTAAACTTTCGCTCAAACTTTCCTCGATGAAACTTTCAACCATGCTCTTACCGAATCAAGAACAAAAATCAGGGATTGCCATGCAAAAGGTTTTTACTAGAGAAACAAAGAACGTAACATTATACTTACCAATATTTGAAATTCAAAATGGCCGCCATAAATTTTTCGAGTTTCGAAAAACAAACTCTGTGAAAAGTTATCATTCTCAGAGAGCTTAAAATGAGCCTCTGCATGCTGTAGACCAGAAAAGCGCTGTAAATATTTGAGAGTCCGAATATCTGTCCCGAGCCGCATTCTAGGTATAGAACGCGCCTACAATTCTTTTCTGATCTACCACTTGAGGGCGCTCATTTCAAAGCTCTCGGAGAAAAACAAACTTTCACCGTCTTAGTTTTTTCGAAAATCCAGTTTAATCGCTCCCACTATAGATTTAACACAGGAATGGCGGCAAATTTGAATTTCAAATATAGCAAAATAAATGCTGGATAATTTGTTTCGCTAGTTACAAACTTTGCACGGTGACCCCCGGTTTTTATTGTTGATTTGGTAAGAGAACGGTTGAAAGTTTCATTCAGAAAAGTTCGAGCAAAAGTTTAAGTCTTTCACTTTCGAGGCGCATACTACCTTAACAGCGTATTTACCGTTCAACAGGTTTTCCTTGTGATGATGTTACCAATTTTACTGCTGACAAGAAAGCTCACAAAGTTCAAAACAGGTAAAAACATGAGAGATGTTTACATTTTCTATAGGGAATATCAATCAAAATTCTCACTAATTAAAAAAATACTTATTATTAAAGTAAGAAATCCTTTGATTCCGATGTGCATGGACTTTAATGAGCGTGGTCCCCCGAACCACCGTCCTTTCACAACATTACTTAAAAAGAAGTCTTTCGTATTGTGTAGTGTATTGTTGAAATGTCATCACTTTGTCATTGAATGGATGTTATACGGGTTGAATTTCTTCACAAGTCTTTCTCTGACCAATCCGTTACTTTTAACAATATGCTATGATAAGAAGTGTCATAGTTTTGGCATGCCACAAGGCTCGCTTTCAAGTTGTTATTACTACTATTATGCAACAAGCAAGGCAATTGTAACTTGCTATTATCTGTTGCAGATATGAATATTTTCAGAAGATTTATCGAGTTTTACTGTGCCCCTATCACAAAATATGTCGTCAACTGGGTAAGACCAGATGTGCTTATTTTTGTTAAAATCCAATCGTAAAACACACGATTGTGTACAGTTTGGACTCAAAACATTTTACAGAGTTCATCTTCCATCTCACGCCTCTGCACTGTTTTATAAAGTTATAAATTAGCCTTCATAAAGTTTTCAGTCTTTGTTGCTAACAAGCAAATCAAATGTCGCTCGCCAATAATATACTGGGAAAATGTCCGAGTACATCTACAGCGGAGGTTTTGTCCGAGACGCGTAGCGTCGAGGGCAATACCAAAGCGATGTAGGAGGACAGAAATCCCGGTACTTTTTGAATATCCTTACTATTATACACCTTTTCAGGTCTATTTTACCAGAAAAAAGTCGTAATGAAAGCGTTGTCAGGATGCCCGTCGCGCATCGCACTGAGTGATCGCGAGCAGACTTCGAAAGCGTCCAGCGCTTCCGCGAAGCGCACATAAAGAATAAACCAGGGCAGCGCAGTACACGTAAATTGTAGGTCAGCAGCATAATTTCACTCAAATTCAAAGGTTTTGGACTGACCAATATTAACTTTTGAAGTACTTAATGTTCAGAAGATATTTTTTGTAAAAAATTTATAACATCATCTCTCCTTCTTCCCCGTGTTGACGGAAGGGTTTTTGAGGTCAAAGGTCAAATATCGTCAATTATAACGGTGAAAGTTGTACTCCGCGTACTCAGTGTACTCCGCGTCAAAGTTATTGGACACCGCGTCCTCTGATACCGAAACTTACTGCACCACGAATCTCTATAGGTTACAGACGCAGGTGTAGAATAATGTCGTATAGCTTTTGAATTTTAAAACTTGACATAGATTCACACAACTCTATTGAATTACATTTCATAGTGCCCCACTTTAATATCCCAATTCAGCTTTTCTGGTATCCCTGTCTAATCCCGACTTTATATCATTTCAGGTTACAACGTTCTTATTTTTAGTTTTCTACAGCTACATGACACTGTACTACAGACCGGAAGTAGCTTTGGCAGACATTTTGTTGCATGTGTGGGTTCTCACTCTGCTGGTGGAGGAGCTAAGACAGGTAATATTTCCTTCATGTCTTTCGTCCGTCATACAGTCTTCTCTGCTTTTTAATACGCGCAGAAATGTTGATGACTGTGATAGTGATGATGACGACGATAATAATGATGATCTTGATCATCATCATCATCTTCATCATCATCATCTCCTCCTCCTCCTCCTCCTCCTCCTTCTTATTCTTCGTCTCTATCTTGGTCTTTGTCGTCGTCGCTGTCTTCGTCATCGTTTTTGTCAACATCCTGTCTGATAAATTATCATAATTTGTGTGTCTCCGCCTTAACTAAGCTTACCAACGTGTTAGCTAAATATTGAACTTGGGTAAGCAGGGAGATGTGACACGTAACAATGCATAGTCTCATTGAGAGGCACTTGCTGAATGGTCTGTGATATTGGCAAGTGCCCAGTTTACAAGAAGCCAAGCCGCTGAAAGGACATGTCAAATGAGGTGAATTGACACAATGCTTTGTTGGTTTTACAGATGATAATCCCAAGGAATGAATATGAATCAGTCTACCAACGATTCCGAGCATGGTTATCTATTTTCTGGAATTGGATGGATCTGCTTGGCGTATTGCTAACATTGGTGGCTTTCCTGATCCGCTTCAACACACTGGGAGAACCCTGGACTTATGACGTCAGCAGGAACCTGTACGCCATTGCGTGTACCACGTTTTGGATATTAATACTGAGGATGTACCAGTCTAATAAGAAGCTTGGGCCTTTCTTGATTATGATAAGAAAAATGGTAAGAGCACGATCTCTGTAGGAGTGCATGTTTGAGTTGGGTGTTTCAAGGTCGTTCCCCGTTTGTCATTGTAACCCTCACGTTAAGGTTGTATGCGGATCGAAAGTTAAAAACTTAAACTCTTGCTCAAACTTTCCGTTATGTAAATTTCAACAATTCTCTTACCAAGAATAAAAATCGGGTTCACCGGGAAAGATTTGGAACTAGAGAAAGGAATTACCTAACATTTACCGATATTTGAAATTCAAAAATGGCTGCCACCCCAGTGCTACCCCAATGGGGAGAAGTAAAATTTTCTTACAAAATCTTCTTAGACCGTGAAAAGTTGTCTTACTGAAAGAATTTTGAATTGAGCCCCCTCCCTTCAAACTATAGACCAGAAAGGTATAATTGATAAATGGAATTCCGAATATCAGTCCAAAGCGCATTCTTAAGGTAGTACGCGCTTTTGCTCTAACTTTCCACAATTACACTGTCAGCCATTCTCTTATCAAATCAAGAATAGCAATCAGCGGTCTGGAGAAACAAATTACCTGATATTTACCTACATTTGATATTCGAAATGGCAGCCATTCCTGTAATTGGCTCTATGGGGAAACTATTTCTATTTAAAAAAATATAGGAAGATGGTGATTTTCCCTTACTTTAAGACTACAAAATGAGCCCTAGAAGTGGTAAACCAGAAAAGTATACTAAAAATTTGACCGTCGGATTATCTGTCTACGAGACATATTCTACCGTAATAGAATTCTTTTTGCAGAATATTCGTGACCTAAGAATAATCATAACCATGGTTGCAAACTTTATCTTAGAGATCTTAAACAAGGGTACCCACATTAGCTGGAGCCATGCCGATAGAGAACGCACTGGCTGGTGATGTAAACACTTGAGCTGTGCAGGGAACCACATATTATATATTGAATACATGGGTTTATGTGCCCGCGAGCAGATGACAGTTTGCCCGACGCCAGGAGGGCAAATTGTCTCCTGCCGCGAGGGCAATAAACCCATGTATTCAGGCAATAATGTTTTTATTACATGCCTCTTCACAGTTAATGCTATATGACATTTAGTTACATGCAGGGCATTTCCAAACAATTTTACCATTATCGACCAGCATCAAACATATTTTAACGAAAGTCAAAATAGCAGTATATAGATATTTTACATCTAGCGTTAAGCATCTAGCGTTAAGTGTCTACTTTGACGTCGAAAACGTCGACGGACTTCACTGGACTGGCTAACCATGGACACCGGTCTGTACATCGTTCACCGGCCCGCTAACTCCCCGGATGTTCCTATTCAAATCAATGCACTGATTTGCACTCACATTGTAATAATAACATTTGTATATTGGTGTATATGGAGTTTCATTGTATATCTTTCTGCATGGTGCTTGGATAAACTTATTAAGGTCCTGAAAAGTCAACTAACAGCGTATAAAAATGTAAATACATAATGTTTTGTTAAATTGGTAAAGTGTACCATCCACAGTGACAATACATGACGAAATTTGAGGTATGTCGTGAAAATGAATGGTGTGAGAAAAATTAAATGATTATGAATTTCTGCTGTCCTAATCAAGACATTTACAGTCGAGACTAGCTCATAAGGCGAAATCGACCCTTTCACCATCAGACTTTTGTTTAATTCCAGTTTCAATTGTCTGGGCGTATATCTATAATGCGTATATATGGGCTATGGCTGATGTTGTTTCAGAATATTTTTTTTCTCATTTGTGAAATTGTGATCTACATCAATTTAATCTGTCCCGGACGCTTAAAGATGAAACCGTTTTGGTTAGTTGAGATAAGTAACATCGAGTAAAAATGGACCAGGTTTGTCGTCCTGACAAGACAGTATCTTGGTAAATGATGTCATTGTGATTGGATTGCTTCAAAATAGTTTTCAATCATTTTGAATCCAAATTATAGGTTAAAAAATAAATATGATAAGTACTAGTAAACCATAACATGAAACTCAACATACAAACTCAAGGTTTCTTTTTCATGCATATGATCAGAAGAATTTTTGCTATTCACATCATGTCCTTTGTATCGATTTATGACTTATCTAGAAGAGTCGGAATTCAAAAAACGGCAGCGTTGCAATATTCTCAACTCTAACATTTTACGTTACAGATGTGGGCGCTGTATTGGTTCTTGTTGGTTCTGATTGTATTCGTAATTGCCTTCGGCATTGCTGGAATAGCTATCCTATCGCCCAATCAGAATCCATCTCCCAGAGTGCTCCGCGATATCTTTTTCTACCCATATTACCAAGTTACAGTTGGTGATTGGCAGACATACACAGACAGTCTCCATGGTGACGACGCGGGTAAGAAAATGAGACACATAGTAGACACCTAAAGGGTAATGTATGTTTATATGTCTGTATATAAAAGGCACTACTGACTTCTTGTGCAAACTTAAATCCATAAACAACTTATCCTTGATGTTAAGGCACTGTACACTATCATACCAATATATTGATGACCCAAATGCAGCGATCTGATTGGTCGAGACGTGAAAAGCGTGGTATATTCGCGATGTACCACAGTTGGCACACACGTAAGTTTTTACCAAGAGCAAAAATTCTTGTTTGACGTTCCATTCCAGAATTTCAATATACTGTTATGATATAATACCAACAAATCACACCAAACGACGGTATACCCCTCGATTTTGACCAGTTCACGACTTATATGCATTCGCTATCGCTCGTGCATATATGTCGTGAACTGGTAAAAATCTCGTGGTATGCCATCGCTGGGTGTGCTTTATTGCTTAAATATACCACATGTGGATGGACTTGAAGCGATGAAAAATATCATACCAACAGATGATAATGTCGCCACCACCGACAAAATAGCTAACTTCTTCAAGTTTGATGACTCCTACCACCTGCAGATGCATGGAACTGCGATGAGTACACATGGCACCACAGTTCAAAAACATATTCATGCCAGATTTAGAACAGCGCTTTCTAAATAGCTACCCGTTAAAACTCCATACTTATCTGTGTTTCATTGATAACATCTTCGTGATCTATTTATTGTTCATTCCACCCTTGCACCTGATGAACGAGACCACACGTCTTTGAAAGCCTATGCTCCAATAACATTTAGTTAATCATAGCGTGCTACCAAACCCTGTATGTATGTATGTATGTATGTATGTATGTATGTATGTATGTATGTATGTATGTATGTATGTATGTATGTATGTATGTATGTATGTATGTATGTATGTATGTATGTATGTATGTATGTATGTATGTATGTATGTATGTATGTATGTATGTATGTATGTATGTATGTATGTATGTATGTATGTATGTATGTATGTATGTATGTATGTATGTATGTATGTATGTATGTATGTATGTATGTATGTATGTATGTATGTATGTATGTATGTATGTATGTATGTACATGAATGTATGTATGTATGTATGTATGTATGTATGTATGTATGTATGTATGTATGTATGTATGTATGTATGTATGTATGTATGTATGTATGTATGTATGTATGTATGTATGAAGGGCGTGTAAATCTAGTATTGTCCACACCAGTCTATGCTTCTGTTGCCGGCTGTTTTAACGGTTGACAACCTCAGCTAGGGAATTAATTCGCTGAGAGGTACCACTATCAATGTCAATGTCAGTAAACATCTTTTGTTCATGTTCATCTGACCGGTAGTGGCATTGTTCGTTAATTAACACCTTGGCAATGATACTTGAGGTAATAAAAGAACTACCAGTAATAATACTCCAGTATACAAAAGAAAAGACCCTCCACGTTGTACCGTGTGACATTGTTTATCTCCGTGAACGTTCGTTATGAGTTCAACAAAATTGTACATATTCCCTGTAATACTTTTACTTTGAAAATTACAATCGTAACACTCCCCTTCTTTAAAGAAATCGTCCCGATTTTCAATAACCACTTCAAGTTTTTTTGTTTTGTTGGTTTTTTTTGTATGGTTTTTTTTTTCAATTGTAAAACTCTTTGTGAAAATGAAAAAAATAATGAAATAAAAAGCTTAAAGTGAATGTAAAATACAATAAAACGAAATAATAAAATGCTTAGCTAAAAACCCATACTAACTGTAAAATACAATAAAGTGGACGTAAAATGTCAAAATACACTCAAAAGCTTTAACTACTCCATTACCAAAATACAGTAAATTCAAAACAAACCGTAACTCTATAAATTTTCAAAATTAAAAATGCGAAGTCTGTAAAAATTGCGGAATGATAAAGTGTGAGCTATACCTTTAAAACCCTCCAAAATACAAACACAACGAATAAAACACTCCCCTCTTCTTATGGGGTAGTACCGTAATGCATAAAACTCGTACTCTTCACGAAAGGTATCTATGTTACCACTTTGTAAATCTTCATTCTTATTATGGCCTACAGTGGCCTTCATCAACATATTATCATCTTCGATAGCGCTATCGTTTATCATTTCTCCTTTCTCTATTTCAATATCTTTTATTATTTCTCCTTTCTCTATTTCAATATCTCTTATATCATCATTCACAAACAGACGTATTGTCTTTGGTTTTGCTGACTTTGATAAAGTCTTAGGCTTAACTGCAGTATCCTTTAAATCTAACTCTTTTATTTTCAGTTACAAATCTAACTTTATTATCTTTATCATCCTTTGTTCCAGACACGGAAATAATGGTTTGTCTCAATTGATTACATTCGAGTACCTCTGTGGATTCCCTTTGTTTCTTAAAAATAAATTTACTTAGACTTTGAAAATTAAGGACCCGAATGGGGAAGGGCGGAATACCATAATCTATTGAAGCTCTCACAGGAGAGGGGAACGTCATAATCTCAAAGAAGGGAACGGAACTAATCGTACCTCAATTAAGTAAATAACTTAATTAAGTGATTATGAGCAAGGCTAAATTTGAATCGATTTGATCAACAATTTTCCATTCAAGTCAACATTCACAAACACTTACATTGATCATCCTAACACTCTTCACATTCACACATGCATTAGATGCTAAAACATCAAATGTCGAATTGCTGGTTAACTCGATGCAACAAATTATAGGTTGTCATTAAATTACATAAGGCTTTTCGGAAACGTCTTCCAATTATTCGCATTGGATTTTTCTTTAAATACTCTTTAGCTACTTCTGAAATTATCTTCATCCCCCCAGGTGTTATGTTTGCTAGCAAAGTTTAATTTTCCATTTCTATAACGCCCTTTAAGAATTTTTTCTACTTCGTATTCATTTGCGCCTGATTCTCTTTCGCTTTGTTCATCAGTTTTACAAGTTAGAGTAGTTCTAGGCGTAAGAGATTTTGAGTTAAAATTATTCTCTGTTAATATATGGTATGAGCTCCCATACTGTAGGACTGATAGCATGTAAAACAGCATATTTTGTCTCTATTATGATTTTAAGCCTATTAAACGATAACTTGCAACATAAGAATATTCGACTCTCTACATCAAAAGTAACACACGCCCGTAACCAAAGGTGCTCTACGCACATAAGCGGTTTCCGGGCCCTCGCAATATCGCTTTATACGGAGCATGTCATCAATGGGTAGGATGTGCCCATTATTAATCAGAAAGCAACTACATGTAATGTTAAAAGGAAACCGACCAACAGTTCCATGCAAATTAAATACCGTTTGATAGGCAAAACCTTACGAAAAAAATAAACAACACTCAAGCATTTCCTTCTTAATCATGCAACATGCATGCAAAATAATGAACATGAAACGAAATTTCTCCACGTCTCTCGTGTACAAACATAGCCATTGACATCGGGCTATTATCATATCATTTTCCAATATACATCACACTTTATAACTAAAAACGCCGGACTCTCCGTATAAACTTAAAATACCCATCAATATCGGGATATTGATACTATTCCTTCTGGTCATTCAGAAATGACGGAATGCAAAATACTCTTTAAAATATACAAAGCAATACTTAACTTTATCAACTTTTTTTCTTCTTACTCAAAAAAATCAGTTACACAAAACAGAAAGAAACGCTTGCAGTGTGTTTACAATTACCGTTGAATAAAGACATTCTTCTAAATCACTAATGAAAGATGATTTCTTTCGTGGCGGATACACGCTATCAGAGAAATGACATCATAGTCGAGTATTGGCCAATTTTAACGGTAATATGTCAGTTTAACAGCCTGACATGAAAGGATAATATACTGCGGAGTCAATTTTTTTTCAGTTCATTAAAGTACATGTACAGTGTTCTCTTCTATCTTGATTTTACTTTTTTCATCTCCAATGATTTAACAGTCGCTTCGCCAAACAATGTCATTGTAAATTGTCTCACCTTTCATCTGTGGAGCTGTCTTGCAGCCGGATGCCACGGTGTCTCTCTCTGCAACCATGTCAACATCACGCTGAATGGACGGCTCAGGCTGCTCCTGGTGCGTGGAAGTACAAATATCAAAACCAGCAAACTGTTGAATCATCATCTTACATTCTCCTCTCGGAAACCATGGTCAGAAATTCTTCGTTAAGTTACCCATCATCTTCTGCTTTCGCAGTACGCAATTCAGCCTCTTCGGGTGATGACATCAGTGCGTTGTTGTATGGCCATCATTCTGTCTTTGTTTGTTGAGCAAGCCATACCGTATACACTGTTTCTTGGTGTCGTTTACCAGAACTTGCGACGTTTGAGTAGTGCCCGGACAGTTTCTCCACCACGTGTTGCCGGTTATTTTAACGGTTGACAACCTCAGCTAGGGAATTAATTCGCTGAGAGGTACCACTATCAATGTCAATGTCAGTAAACATCTTTTGTTCATGTTCATCTGACCGGTAGTGGCATTGTTCGTAAATTAACACCTTGGCAATGATACTTGAGGTAATAAAAGAACTATACCAGTAATAATACTCCGGTAAACAAAAGAAAAGACCCTCCACGTTCATCTAGTGCAATTTCGGAGGTGTAAAGTTCTATGCAAATGAGAACAAGTGTAGCGAAGTGTAGCGACGCTAAATTAACACTATAATTAGGAGTGTTGGTTTATATTTTATAAAGCATTCTGTAAAATTTGTACATTCAGTTTCTTTGATGTATTGTCAAAATAAAGCCAAGTGTGGCGTACTTGATTGTTTGTCATGGAAGGATATGCCTGTGTAAAGCGGACCTACTGTCACAAACGCTCGGTGACCCCCGTGACCCGAAGACTGTACGAGGAATGCCCAGGCGGAACTCGCCGAAGTCACTTCATTAATATTATGCGGCCCCGCGGTCGATCACGTATGAGTTGCGTTTTGTTACATCGTACTGCAAGTCTCACCATTGTAGGGTAGCAGCTGATGATCACGTATTTTCCTCGACTGGCGAAGTCCTTTCTTCCACGTAAGTAACAGTATGCTGCCGCTTAATATAGCTCTCTGCCTGGCATAGCTCCCGGGCATAGCTGCAGTACAGTAAGTTCGAGGTTTTGCCTGGGTATTTGGGTCGGACGGCAAATCTGGTTTTGTCGTCAACCCAGATACCCAGGCAAAACCTCGAGCTTCTGTACTGCAGCTATGCGTGGCACTGCTGTAGCAGTGTGTGTAAAACTGCACAGTGGCTCGAGGTTTTGCCGTCCGACCCAAATACCCAGGCAAAACCTAAAGCGCGAGCTGCTGTACTGATACTGCAGCTGGTCAGCCTCAACACGTACAGCATGCCACGCAGAGTTGCTGTATTGATATTGCAGTGAGATCGCACTGGTTTCGGTGTTTTGTCAATCATCATGTGTTGTTACAACATACAGTCACACGAAACGTACAAACGTATACTATATTGTCAGTAGACGCCTGCAGAGAAGACCACTTTATTGCTGAACCGCCGAGAAACGAAAGTTCTGCACGCAGAGGTTTAATAATCACAGCATGGCTATATCTATAGCTCTGCGTGGCAGGGCGCTGTATGTGTTGCCGGCCTTTTACGGCCGTATAACGCCGGTAACACACCCCAGGGCTCGAAATTAACTTTTTTCTCTTGTAGTCCCATTGCATTGGGCTACCATTTTCTGAAGTTGGTAGCCCAGTGACAAGGTCTGGTAGCCCATGCATGAATGAAGATTTTTTTGTGAAGGATATTTTTTATTATATCTAGACAATGAAAGATTTATTTTTCATGATTCTATTCAGGAAGTGAATTTTCTAGTCATTTGACATCAATACCCGTACCCGCAGATCATCATAGCCTTAGGAGAACGGTGACGCCTCAAAGTTTGACAACCTATTCACACATACGCAGAGCTTGTATGCAATTTTTGCAGTGCTGTGGTGGGATCTGGAGGCTGTGTTTACAAACATCAGGGAAGGTGACAAGCTGCTATTGTAATTTTGAAATTTACTGATGCTACACAGGACTGGAGATTCTCATGATTCATTATGATAATTGTACCGCTGTGATTCCCCGGGGAAGGCAAAAATATCCCCCATGTTTAGACAGATTCACAGACTGTTGTAAAAATTCTGAAAACATGTTTATAACACCATTCCTCTCTATCCCCATTTTTAAATTAGTTGGAAAATTATGCTTGAGTAAGATTGAGATTATATGTGATGCATATTTATTACCTTACGTCATATGAATTATTTATCGCTACTGAAACCCTGCAAGGTTTACAAGTCTGTGGGGAAAAGCATTCACCCCACTATCTGAGCACCAGCCCACCACCTAGCCTTGCAGTCTGCAGAAGTTTATTCCTTCAATTTATTAATTTTGATATTTATATGCCCACAGACTTGGAGCAAGTCTACAGAGTGCAAAAATGTAGTCAGTTTTGTATTGGAAAAAATTGTTCCTTGTTCTATTGGCAGCCTTGTATACATGGAGTGCATTTGGGAAATTCCAAAATTTAATTTCTTGTACATAAATGCCCTTATCACACTTATGTTAACCATATTAATTAATGATTAATGTATTTAATATTTAGAAATAATGGGTGATGCCCTGACCATTATTATTCATTTATGGCCAAGGGCAAGCGGAAAGTCAAGAATTAACAAGGCTTGGCGAGCATGCTTATTTTGGCTTTCAGTCTTGCCCAAGCGTATAGATAAATGTTAATGGTCGAGGCAGAGTCTTGTATTTTCATGATATTATCAACAAACCCTAGAAAACCATCAAGATTTACAAAAATTTCCCATGTGAAAATAAAGCACACCTAGCAATGGTATACCATGAGATTTTGACCAGTTCACGACATATATGCATGAGCGATAGCGAGTGTACGGTATATATGAAGTGAACTGGTCAAAATCTCGTGGTATACCGTGGCTGGGTGTGATTTATTGCTATTATATCATAATAGTATATTGAAATTGTGGTGTGGAACGTCAAAAAACGGATTTTTGCTCAAGCTGAGAGCTTGAGCGTGTGCCAGCCGTGGTATATCGCCAATATACCACGGTTCTTTTCGCGTCTCGACCAATCGGATCGCTGTATTTACACCATCAATATACTGGTTTGATATAATATATATTATTGCCTAAATATATGGGTTTATGTGCCCGAGAACAGGTGACAATATGCCTGACGCCAGGAGGGCAAATTGTCTCCTGCTGCGAGGGCACATAAACCCATGTATTCAGGCAACAATATTTTTATTACATGCCTCTTCATGGTTACAAATGCTATATGACATTTACAATGTAGTTATATGCAGGACATTTTCAAACAATTTTACCATTATCGACCAACATCAAACGGATTTTAACGAAGTAAAAAAAGTGTGTGCATGTATATTTTACATCTATCATTAAGCGTCTACTTAGATGTAGAAAACATTGAAGTGCTTCACTGGCCTGGGTCACCATGGAAACCAGTCAGTACATCGTTAACCGACCCACTAACTACCCAGATATTCCTTTTCAAATCAATTCACTGATTTGCACTCACATCAAGGCATGTAATAGGCAATGCACGGTCATGCCCACCCTAAAAATTTGGCAAATCTGGAGATTTTTTTAAAAAGTATAATTTGGCCCACAAGTGCTTCATTTTGTTTTTGTAATTGATTATTAGCTCCCATATATGCATATGTATATATGCAAATGGGAGGTATTCTTGTATGGTGGAAAAATTTCGTCTGTATGTATGTATGTATGTATGTATGTATGTATGTATGTATGTATGTATGTATGTATGTATGTATGTATGTATGTATGTATGTATGTATGTATGTCCGTCCACGTCAAAAACTCCAAAACCGTAGCACCTGCTGTCTTAGTATTTGGTGTACAGGTGCACCTAGGGGTGGAGATGTGAATTTGTTCAAATGAACATGTCAGTGCCAAAAATATGCAAATGAGGGGAAAAAAGGAAAATCCTGCAAATGGCTAAAACTCAGTAAGCATTGGTCAGATTTGGTTGAAACTTGGTATGCAGATTTCTTTAGGTAATTTAAATTATGTGTGCAAAAATTGGGATGAAATTTGCATGTTTGTATTTTTAGGGTATTTTTTCCGTTTTTAGTAAAAAAATCTTGTTCTCTGAAATCACTCGTCTGATTGCTATGAAACTTGATATTCATGTTCCTCAGGATGAACTCAGTCACGCTTGTACAAATTGTATTGATATTGTCATATTTGCAATGTTGGGGCAATTTTCCCAATTTTTGATAATTTTTTTTTATCCAAAAACTACTGATTTGATAGCTTTGATATTTGGTATACAGGTATCTAAGATTAATCTCAATATAATGTATTGAAGGTATGTTGAAACTGGCAATTTTTTTTTATTTTGGGGGCAATTTTTGCCTTTTTTGGTCAAAATTTTTTTCTCCTAAAACTTCTGATCTGGTAGCTTTGATATCTAGTGTACAGGTTACTAGGGTTTACGTTAATTAGATATATTTAAAATGAGGATGAAATCTGCAATTTTGTATTTTGGGGGCAATTTTTCTCATTTTTGGTCAAAAAATTTGTTTCTCAAAATTTACTAGTCTGATTGCTTTGATATTTAGTAAACCGGTTCTTATGGTTTTTGTTAATAAGATATAATATTGAAATTAAGTTGAAATCCGGAATTTTGAATTTTTGGGGCAACTTTGTGGAACTCACAGTTTTACTGGGATATCTTTCATTTTGTATTTTTAAGATTTTTTTTGGTAATTCTATACCTACTGGAACTAAGGGAATATAATGTGGTGATTTAGTAAGCATTTGATATGGTAAACTATATTTGGTGTTGAAATGCGGTAAAAAAGTCTTGGCAGATTTTGAAAAAATTCCAAACAAATGCCAATAAAAAATTCAGCCAGAGAACGTTTGACAAAAAGAAAAGGTAGGAAAGTGGGGAAAAAAGAATGTACAATGGATTGGATGAAAAAGATAATGTACCTCATCAATCTTCCAGACACCATCCCTTATCAAATGGTCCACCCCGATGTATTTTTGCACACAATTAACCATGCAGTGTATTTTAGTTTAAGATGTCAAGTTAATTAAGGATTTGAAAGGAATAGTCAAGTTCACCACAGTTTAACTTTATCTCTTGTGTCATCATCCTTGTGTAATTGGTTAAGTTTGTAAGTTGTTCCATATGTGGATGCACCAGCTGTTCTGGAAGAAAACAATGTTTACTTTTCCCTGTAGGGTTTCTGAGTTGATGATTGTATGTTGAAATTTCTCCATGTATCTGGTGTATGGGCAAAGTGTAAACATTGGTTGCATGTTATGTATTTCAGTCTATGTCAAATATTGTAAATGAAAATCAAGAACAGTTTGCTGTGTGCTTGTAAAAGATAGCATATTTGTCAATACATAAACTGCCTTGCAGATTGATTGTCTTAAAGATTATCACAGAAGTTGAAAAGGAAAAGAAACTAATCAAATTGCTGTAACGTATTCACTCTCAGTGCCTGTATAGGCCTATACTTAACTATTTTATCATTACATTCAGCTGTTTGTTATATCTTTATCACTCTCCATGGGCCAAGGCACACTTGGGGTCAATGTCATCACTCTGTGCCAGTCTGTGTATGTCAGTCTGTCTGTATGTATGTCCATGTTTCATACAATTGTTGACTTGTTTTGATAACTTATATGGGAGCGAACAGTGATGTTGTCACTATTTTGATCTTTGTACAATTGACAATTTACATGTTTGCTGAAAAGTTACAATGTTAGCATTATTATTCATTTTCACGGACATAAAAACAAACCATTGCTGTGTATTTGTGGTCAGTCACATGGTTCAGCTCGACCAATTAAATGAGATGTATATAGCATGGTAATACATAATGAATGAGTGAATGATTTTACTAATCATTTGACCCATATATTCATGATTATAAAGTTGAGTATCCATTGTACAGACAGTGAGGAATAGGATTATCTGCAAGATTCTAATTGTATTCATTGATATTTGCCTACAGCTGTAAGTATACCTCACGTACCCTGGTCGTAAAGCCTCAGAGGTACATGTATGTGAAACTTAGAAGGAACAAGAAGCAAAAGATGGATAACTGATCTTTAATAAAATCCTTCATCAGGTAAGATTTGTTTTAAATTTTTAATTATTTTTTATTTTTAATTTCCTGCACATGTCTCATTCATTATCAGTTAAGCTTTTCGCATGCTCTGTTTTATTTGGCGGATACTTTCTTCAACATCAATTGCTTTGTACATAACTTATGTAATACATGTAAGTATTTTAGAATATGCGTCTTTAGTGTGGTCTCCTTGGCAAAAACAAGTCATTGACAATGACATAGTCCCCACTTGAAATAGGGGAGTATTAGTCTTGATGGGGCAGGTAAATGTGGTCTTTAAGAAGTATCACTGGAGTGTATATGTTAAGATCTATGGGCACATAGGTCTATGTTGTTTTTCCCAATTTGAAACACATGAGGCATGTCTAAGTTAGGTTCTAAATCGGGAAAATAGATCAGACCTCTAGCTGTATTGGCCAGCCAAGAAATACATATGTGGATAATAAATGATGTCCAAGATGTGACATCTTAAGGTCTAATATCCTATCAAAATTGAAGGGTATAGAACTTGTGGTTACTGAGTTATGCATATATATGTATAATCAAGGTAAAAAGTCATCGAGGTCACGTGACATTTTGAAAAAAAAATATATTGCTAATTAATCCCTATATGCCAAAAATCAGACATCTAGCTCGATTCGCTTGCCCAGAATTAGATATGTGCATAATCAATGAGGTAAAGCGTGTGTTGTCATAAGGTCGCCCATCCTACTAAATATAAAGGACATAGCAATTGTGGTTACTTATTTATTGACAAAAACGTATATTTTAGGTAAAAGGTCATAGAGGTCACATGACATTTGATCAAAAAATTTCTATTCTATAGTTATCCCTATATACGAAAAATCAGACATCCAGCTCTATTGGCTTGCTCAGAATTAGATATGTGCATAATTAATGAGGTACAGTATGTGACATCATAAGGTCTTCCATCATACAAAATATGAAGGGTGTACCACTTGTGGTTACTGAGTTATGGACTAATATGTATATTTCAGGTCAAAGGTCATTGAGGTCACATGACATCTTGTCAAAAAAATTGTATTGCTAAGTTATCCCTATATACCAAAAATCAGACCTCTAGCTCTATTGGCTTGCTCAAAATTAGATATGCGTATAATTAATGAGGTACAATATGTAGTGTCATAAGGTGTCCCATCATACCATACATGAAGGCTGTAGCACTTGTGGTTACTGAGTTATGGACAAATATGTATATTTGAGGTCAAAGGTCACCGAGGTCACGTGACATTTTGTCAAAAAAATTGTATTGCTAAGTTATCCCTATATACCAAAAATCAGACCTCTAGCTCTATTGGCTTGCTCAAAATTAGATATGCGCATAATTAATGAGGTTCAATATGTGGCGTCATAAGGTGTCCCATCATACCATATATGAAGGGTGTAGCACTTGTGGTTATTGAGTTTAAGGACAAATATGTATATTTAAGGTCAAGGTCACCGAGGTCACGTGACATCTTGTGAAAATATCTGAGATATCATCGTGAATGGAGGGACATGACCCAATCTATAAGCCCCCTGGACTTCATCCGTGGGGCTAAAAACTGTGTCACCGCATCCTTTTTGCTATATGAATATGATGAGAAACTAATTTTTATTTTACTTGGCCTTATACATGGCATTCTATGCAGAGCTGACTTATACATGGGAGTCTATGGACTGCCTTATACATGGGAGTCTATGGACTGCCTTATACATGGGAGTCTATGGACTGCCTTATACATGGGAGTCTATGGACAGCCTTATACATGGGAGTCTATGGACAGCTGCCTTATACATGAGAGTCTATGGAGGTGGAAACTAAAAAGTCCTCTAACATGGCCAAATTTGATCGCATTGTGAAACAAATCGACGTGCATCTGTATGGGGTAGGGTACTATCCCTGTGCAAAGTTTGAAAGAAATTGACCCGGGCATGTCTGAGATATCTGCGTGAACGGACGGACGGACGGACGGACGGACGGACTGACTGACGGACGGACGGACGGACATGACCCAATCTATAAGTCCCCCCGGACTTCGTCCGTGGGGACTAAAACAACAGGACAAAATAAAGCAAGTGCAAATGAAATTCATGAAGTTCCTTCGTTTCAAACATAGCATCCTTACAGCCGAAATAATTATGAAGAATTCTGCAAGCGTTTGAACCTTTGGCCTCTTTATCATTGGAAATTATTTATATTTTTTTAGAAATATAAGAATAATGTGTATGATTGTCCCCAGTCATGTTTCATATTAATTTTGATGTTCCTCAGTAAACTACATGTACTAGAACCCGCATTGTTTTTTAGACTTGCAGTATAAAACTCAATGTATTTAGGTACTTGGCTCTTCAAAGATATATGGCTACTCTAAATGAATTGTGCATTTCCAGCCCTGCCATTGACATCACTTTATCTTGTCAAAGTTTCAGATGCCTGGTCAGAATGTCATGCTTAAATATGTACATATTTTTAATGATTTCATATAGTTTGTTGTGTTGTTTATTGTTTTATTGTACCTTATGCATTTATATTTTTATGTATATTTTATGGAGCCTGTTAATGTGACTTGTTCCTGTTGGTCTTCCTTTGAAATAAATATATAAATAAATATATTGCTACTTGCTTGAATACACGTCTTGACCTACATTATGTACCTGTTTCCTTTAAAAAGGTCCACAATCACCAGTGAATACAATGGGTTTGGGGCAAAGTTATAGTTTAATTAAAATTACAGAAGTCATAAACAATCAAGTTGTCTTATCTTGCATATAAAAAGCCATATTTTAGAATGAACTGATGTAAACTAATGTCAGCAACTTGCAGGAGATAATATTTACATTGCATGCTTCAAGTTAATGTTTTCTTTTCACCTAATCAGATTCAAGATCCCTTGCTGAGACAGTGCATACTGGGCAATGACAACCAGATGAAAAGCAACATAGTGACAATACCATCCTCCATTGCAAAGGAAATACACAGTGTGTGGCTATGCAAACAGCCAAAACTGAACAGAGATTGTGGTGTTGACATCAATGCAGAGCAAAAACCTGTGGAATTGAGGGAGTCTTTCATCAATATATTTACTTTCCTAAGACAATGGGTCCTTGCTGTGGCACAGGTTTGTACTTACACTGTTCAGTGTTTCCACTGGCTAAATTTTCCCCTAAGCCATTATGGCTAATTGAGACCAAAATGATTAGCCAGAACTATAGCCATCAAAATTACATGTAATTGCATTTATGATTTTTATCCAACTGACAGTTGTATACTCAGGTGGGTCCTATCAGTTGCTACAATGGCAAGATGACATTAAACTAGTCCAATAATCATTTACATTCAAGGTAATACATTACCAGGTCCATTTGTGATTTAAAATTTAAGTAGGACCATCCTGAACGACTGATAATCATTGGCAATGTAAATAAACAACTATTTTTTATGGAACAAACTGCTTTCTTAATAACATTCACAACAAATTTTATTTCCTGTGTGCCAAACACTTATGTGACTTGCACTTTTGTAAATGTATCAAGATGTATCACAAGTATTACATCATTGACAGGGTAACTTCAAGATGTTTCCTTTGAAAGATCCATAGCTTCTGCCTCAGTCATCAAGTGCTTTCAGTTCTCCAATCACAGAGTCTAATTTTTACACCAACTGTTCACTTTAAGAAGGTGTACTGGTAATTACATTTTGTACACTAGGTGTAAACAGTCGCCTCTTTCTATTGGTAGTCCAAACAGTGAATGCTTTAGTTTCAAAATCAAACTGGGTGTATATGTTAAAATGTCCTGTCTGGCCACATGTCTTACAGAAAAAAAAGCTGACTCTTCTCTTATTCAAACACTAGCCATGGAAATTCAACGAACTATTCCTGGCACACTTTCTTTTTTTTGTAACTACTCCTACCCTGCAACTCTGCGGACAGCCTGTGCAATTATCTTTTTTGCTTACTTGTACTCGAACACGACTTAGCATGTCACAGTGTGCTGCTTGTTGTTCAGCATTGTAAAAATTCAACTGGACAACATCCTAGTTATATCTTCATGCAAATTTATGACCTATGCCTATCCACAATACAGTGTTATATTCAGTACTTTTACACATCATGGCAGAAAGTGACCCCTGCCTATATACACAAATACATGTACACGGTATGGAAGATAACCCGGGCCTATCCTCAATCCAAATGCATTCACATGGTATGGAAGATGGCACAGACATATCCACAATACACATAATATATAAAATGCAATGGAAGATGACCTAGGCCAATCCACAATACACATACATGCACACAGTATGTACATGTAAGATGACTCAGGCCTATGTAGAATACAAAATGGGAGATGACCAAGGCCTATCATCGATACAAACAGTCTGTACCTGTATCGTATTCAGGATAGGCGTGGGTCATTTTCAATAAAATATGTACCGTTATTGTATTCAGGATAGGCCTGGGTCATTTTCCATAGCAGGTACCTGTATGTGTATTCTGGCTAGCCCAGGGTCACCTGCGATGCTGAATAATTGTTTTGTGGATAGGCCTAGGTCATTGTATTTGCATAGGTTATAACATTTACATGAAGTTAGGCTCAGGACGTCATCCAATTGACAGTTTACCATGCTGCACTCATTTATAGCTGCCTCTGAGGTTGCCACAGAAGTGTTCTAAGGTGCCGGTTTTTGAAACACTGGTTTCATTCTGTTCACCACCCTTGCTGTCATTGGCTGCTGCTGTCTGCTTAGTTTTTGAAAATACACTGCAATAAGTGTTTCCTGACTATGTTAGAAGCATTGTTTACAAGCACTTGTCATCATAAATAACAAGGTCATTGCATGCAGCCATCTGAAAGCATGGCATATCACTTGTTACTGATTATAATAGTTTTCTGAGACTGCACACTAAAGCGAGGAAAGAATGACCACCCAGGGATGTTGAAAAATATCTCTGCCTTTTAACTACACTCTCGATCAGCCCCCTGAAAAATAGCACTAACCAGTTTTGCGAAGGATAGTTGAAAAATATTTCCCAATCTGCAGACATTTCATTTCCCATTTCACGCTCTTGCGAGTGGCAGCGGAAACACTGCTGTTGTCATACACAGTTGTAGTTCTTTTTAAAATACCCTCTTGAGTAGATCAAATGTATTACACCTCTACTAGTATTTAATCAGTAATTTTTTTGTGATAATCATGGCTTACACATTTTTGGTGAAGTTATTTTCTCTTTTTTAGCTGAATTTGCTAAAAAATTTTCTTTAGACTTGGCACTCTATGAATTGCCTAGTGAAATGCAGATGATATGATAAATGCACATGACTAGACATTCAATACATGTAGCTTCATTCGTAGGATCCATAAAACTGTTATGATGAAATATATTCCAATGAGAGAATACATCTGGTATGCACACGTGATTTATAACGTTTACATGTGTGTAATGCTTATCATCATTAGGGTTAAGGACATACAGAGTGTTTACAATTCATCCCAGCAATACATCCCATCATCAAATGTATTTTAATCATTCCGGTTATCATTGTCATTTAAAGAGTTATAAGTAATCATGAGTCTATCTGTTTACAATTCAGGATCAGCAGTGAATGCTGCAATATCAAGGATGAGAAATATCATTGACCTTGACAAAGAGCGTTAAAGACAAAGTGGAGGGCTTTGAATTGGACTTGGACCATGACATTATAACGAAAGATGAATGGAAATGATCAAACAACAGGAAATTTCTTCCATTTCAGTCCTTGCACCCAAGTATATGTACACAAGTGACTGTTGCAAAGATGTGCTGGAAGTGGTATCTTGTAACTTGCACAAAGTGTTTTATGTTAGTTGTCTTTATATAGCTACACATGTATAGCATCTTTACAATTACAAGAATACTAATTAGAAACACAGGTTCACAAAAACATAAGTGATACATTGCTGTATTTTAATTGACATTGCCAGCAGCAACTATGCAGGTGCATCAGCTTAACACTAATCCATCCAGAATTATACACAACATGCATGTGATAGCAATCCTCATTCTTAAACTGTGCAGGACATTGGTTGTAGCCAATCTATTACATATGACATGAGCAAGAAGGAAAAGTGTGGTTGAGATGTCTAGGTTAGAGAAACATGCATATAGCGGAGACAAAAATAAATTTATTTGTTTTTTGTACACAAGAATTCTTGGATATGTAACACACAAATAAACTAACTTTTTTGTGAAGAGAAATTATTATCTTCCATGATTGGTCCATGATTGTCTTCCATGAGTTTATTATTATTTCTATGTTAGGGAACAGGTGTGTATATCCATGCAGAAGAGGAAGCAAGATAAATCCAAAACCGACTTCAAGGCAGCATTTTACCACGCAAAGAAAGGAACCAGCTACCAGGGACAGTTTTCTCAAGATGAAGACAGTGGGATAGCACCTCCATTTGGTAGAGGATTTCCTATTAGTCAGTATGGTGGTGGACAGACGTGAACCCTTACACTGCTCAGCACACAGATTGTATGTACATGTATGTTGGGATCAAAACTCCTAAACCACTACACCTACCACAGACAAACAGTGGGCAACTTAACAGATATAACCCGCAATACTAAGCATCATCATATTACAGCTAGTACACAGAACTGTTAAGGTAGTCCAGCTCAAAGAGAGGAAAAATTCAACTTTCAGAGCACTGAGAAAACACAATTATTATTTCATGCCTCCCCTCAGTATCATGGTGATCTCTGTAGTATAATAACAAACCTGTAGGTAATTGTCACTTGTGATGATTGTTTATGAACATTCCATTATCACTTTTTCTGCTTCAGAGGTGTACATGTCAATCAGGACCCAGATTTACATATACTGGTCAATAACATTGCAATGTGCACATGTATGATATATATAGGTACTTTGTTTCCCAGTAAGCTTTCAGAAGAAGAACAAGAAACTAGAGTTGATATTATAAAATTTGTGAAAAATTCATCAAAAGATACAGCTACACTGCAGCCCAAATTTCATTGGAAGCTGTCATTATTTACAGCCTAAGGGGGGTGGGGTGGGGTGGGGGGGGGTGGGGATGTTGGAGGAATTTTGTTGGAAACTCTAAACTTTCAAGTACCCGCCCCCCCCCCCAACCATGATGAACTTGAGTAACCCCCCTCTCTTACATGGAAATTTTGACTGACCCCCTCCCCCTCACTTTTGAAAACTTAAATTTCAATACATGTGTTTTATATAATTTACATAAATACAGCAATAGTAAAGACCATTCAAATCCTAGTGTACCCTGCTAGATAATCATTGGTTATCTCATGATGGTTGAAAAAGGTGAAACCAACAAATGAAATTCAAAGTCACAACAAAACATAGATGTCAAAGGTCACACTATAACCAGTATACAACCACATACAGTATTGTTTAATATGGATGGGTATCATAACAGGGTCCTCACTGGGATATCTGATAGGGTAGACTTTGAAAGTACTGATTGAAGAACATGCGGAAGGCTGATGGGGAAAGTGTCCGACGGGCTTGCTCATCTCCCTTGCATGGAAAAATTTGAGAAATTGTAGTGTGCATTGGTACAGTTTGGGGTAATCTCAGAGGTGCTTTCAATGTGTAATTTTACTGAGTAAAAATTTTTAGAAATTGATGTGTGAAGTGGTGCAATCTGAGAGGTACGTGTTTCAATACATTTTGCACCAACGTTTCAATACATTTTGCACCAAAAATTGAGTACCGCCTTCTTTCTCTCAACATTTTGAGTACCCCCCCCTATAGCTTTCAATATTTTGAGTGACCCCCTTCATATTCCTCTGACCCCCCCCCCCCCCCCCCCCCCCCGGCTGTAAACAATGATGGCTTCCAAGGAGATATATCTTCAAGCTTGTGCGATATGGATTTCAGGCAATGTCAACTTGTGGACAGGGTACAGAGATTTATGTTGCAGATTATTGCAAATTGGACTAACTCGTGAATACAGTACATGAAGTCCCATTCCATTATCAGAGCAAAAGCTGAAAACTACATCTGAAGCTTGCTTTGGAGATCAAAATTATTGCTTGTAATAAGTTTAAAATTCATGTTATCAGAAAATCACAAGCACACCTTTAGCAGTCTGACAAGCTTATGAAAAATAGAGATTTACAAGTATATATGTTATCATTACTTGTTTACTTGTATTCCAAGGAATATAACTTTAAAAAGAACAGACATGGAATCAAATGGTTAAATTCTATTTTAGCTCTGCAGTTAGTGTGAATGAGCTTATTTTTAGCTACTATAGTCTATAGAAGCTATTGGGATGGGTATCCGTCCGGCGTCCGTCTGTATGTATGTATGTACGGTATGTATGTATGTATATGTATGTCTAATTGTGAGGCGTCCGTCCTCTCAAATATCTTGAGAACCGCCATACTTACTGATTTGATATTTGTTGTGTAGATGAAAAATATGATTTTGAGAAACAAATTTTTCAATTTTTTGATATTGTTGAAAATATCCAAATAAGTGCCAAAAAAGGCGTTTTTGGTAAAAAATCTTCTTCATAACCGCTGGTCAGACAGCTTTATTATTTGTTATAAAGATCCCTAGGGATAACCCAACTTAGATTTGTTCAAATTGTGATGATATATGCAAATCTGTATTTTTAAGGAATTTTTTTGTCATTTTTGGTCAAAACTTTATTTCATCAAAACCGCTCATCTGACAGGTTCCTACAGATAAACTTAATATGATATATTGAATATATGACGAAATCTGCAATTTTGTTTTTTTGGTGCTATTTTTGCCATTTTTGGTCAAAAAATGTGTTTCTCAAAAACTACTTGTCTGATGCCTTTGATATCAGGTATACAGGTTCCTAGGGATTGTCTTAGTGTGATATATTGAAATTTGATGAAATCTTCGATTTTCGTATTTTTTGGTCAATTTTTGCCATTTTTGGTCAAAATATTTGTGTTTCAAAAGTTACTCATCTGATAGCTTTGATATTTGGCAGACATGTTCTTAGGGATGATCTTAATGTGACATTGTGAATTTTTACAGCTGTCCTGAAATGAGCTAGCAAAGATTTCCACCCTCTTCATCAATAAGTGTCAGAAATAGTCTCTACACTCTACATAACACAGCTGAGCTCTATCCACTGCCATTTCACTTGCTTACAAATGAGAACTTTTAATGCTACCAATATGTCACAAACCATTAAAAGAGAGCCATGTTGTTTAGAAATGAATGTATTCATGACATCAATTGTCAATTGGAAAAAGCCCTCCACTATTATGCCTGTAAAAATATGCAGCCAAGTATTAAAGCTGTGTATTGTGAAATTCTCTTGTTACACAGTAAAGACTTTTATCACAATACTTAATGCTGATTTACATGGGATAATGATCTCATCCCCAATTGGCAGGATTGACATTGTGTCAGCTGTACACTGATGTATACTTGAAACTTCCTCACATATGTAAGATTTAATTAATTCCTCCAGTACTTCAAATTACATTGCATTTGTAACCTTTGTAATTGTGGAAAATATATGTTAGTTTTTTCCAAGGCCTGCATATGTAAGAACACTTGGTTGATTGTGTATCACTCTTTTACAATGTAATACAGATATTTAATGGTAAATAAAACCTCCTAACAAGCTTTTATACAGAATAACATGTATTTCTGTCTCTATCATATCGTAGGATGATCTACCGGGTATGTGTGTCTCTAGTGTTTTTTAAAATGTATTGAAATATATTCAAATAGATGTAAGCCATCTTGAATATCACATTCATACACTGTGCCAAATGGCAAGTTGATCAATCTTGAATCCCACCAATTTCAATGTGTCAGAGATATTATGCGTATTTTATCATAGAAAGCATTAATGTTTTCAAGAAAAATTTAAGTAAACGTTTACATGTCATGACAATGTATATTCTCCAAAAAAATATCAGTTATCTTTCTATGTACAGTAAAACTATATTTTCTATATGATATTTTTCCAAAGAAATATCACATATTAGAGGTCTTGTTGCATTGTGTACACACATTAGTCCCACGGAGGTAAGTTCAGAGAGGGACTTATGGTTGCATGAGTCTGTGCATTTGTGCATGCAGGTATCTCAGACGTGCCTGAGCCAATTCTTTTCATACTTGGTACAAGGACATAAAACTATAAAATACATATGCAAAACCATTGTTTTTGGCGTGGCGTGAATAATTAGTACTAAATTGCATGATTAGTGAATTTTGAAAAGCTAGGTTTCTAGAAAGATGGTGACGAAATTTAGTACTGGTGTTTCTCACACAATTCTGATAACAGACAAAGATTTACATCAGTATTTTGTCAATTAATTGCTAATTTGCATATTTAATGAATATTTATGATAAGTTTAATGTAAGGAATCCTGCATCAAATTTGACTAATGTGGTACAGATGTTGATCTCCCAGGACTACCATAGTGTGCAATGGCATTTAGCAGTGTTAAGTCAATTACTTGCTAATTTGCATATTTGATGAATTTTCATAATTAAGATGATGTGTTTAGAAATTCTGCAAAGTTTACAAAATCTAGTCCTGTAATAGTGTTCAAAGACATTTACCGGTATCATGATAATTAAGGTCTAATTTGCATATTTAATGAAATTTACTTATAAGCGTAATTAGTTAAGAAATACTGCATCAAATTTGATAACACGTCGTAGCATAGTTCCTAAAAAATGATGTACAGATGTAGATCTTTCAGTGTGGAATTTCGCTTGTTGAATTTTTCAATGAAAACAGGCAAATTTGTTGCAATTTTTCTAAGATTTTCAGGGTTTTTTTTAAATTCAAAAAGTCATGGTTTTCAGGAAACAGAAACATTTTTACCTCACATTTGGTATATATATAAAATCAATGAGAGGCTATCTTATAAAGATGAATCAGTTCATTTGCATATCTGTGTATGTATGTATGTATGTCTGTCTGTATGTGTGTTTGTGTGCGTGTGTGTGTGTGTGTGTGTGTGTGTGTGTGTGTGTATGTATGTCAATTAAGATTAGAAACTCCTAAACCGCAGCACCTACCATCTTAGCATTTCACGTACAGGTGCACCAAGGGGTGTAGTTGAGAACATGTTCAAATGTCAGTGCCAAAAATATGCAAATTAGGGGAATAAAGGAAAATGCGACAGCTTGCTAAAACTCTGTAACCTTAGGTCATATTGGGTTGAAACGTGGTGTACGCAGGTTCCTTTAGGTATACTAAGTAAGTTACAGAGTAAGGAGTGTACAAATTGAGGTGAAACATGTATGTTTGCATTTTTGGGGTTATTAGTCCCCACGGACGAAGTCCGGGGGGACTTATAGATTGGGTCATGTCCGTCTGTCCGTGCGTCTGTGCGTCTGTCCGTGCATCTGTGCGTCCGTCCGTTAACGCAGATATCTCAGACATGCCGTGGTCAATTTCTTTCACACTTTGCACAAGGACAGTACCCTACCCCATACAGATGCACGTCGATTTGTTTCACAATGCGATCATTTTTGGCCGTGTTAGAGGACTTTATAGTTTACAACTCCATAGACTCCCATGTATAAGGCAGCTCTCCATAGACTCCCATGTATAAAGCAGTTCTACATAGACTCCCATGTATAAGGCCAAGAAAAATAAAAATTTAGTTTCTCATCGTATTCATATGCAAAAAGGATGGAGTGACACAGTTTTTAGTCCCCCGGATGAAGTCAAGGGGCTTATTGATTGGGTCATGTCAGTCCGTTCGTCCATCTGTTCGTCCATCCGTTCACGCAGATATCTCAGATATTTAGACAAAATGTCACGTGACCTCAGTGACCTTTGACCTGAAATATACATATTTGTCCATAACTTAGTAACCACAAGTGCTACATCCTTCATATATGGTGTGATGGGACACCTTATGACGCCACATATTGTACCTCATTAATTATGCGCATATCTAATTTTGAGCGAACCAATAGAGCTTGATGTCTGATTTTTGGTAAAAAGGGATAACTTAGCAATACAATTTTTTTGACAAAATGTCATGTGACCTGAATGACCTTTGACCTCAAATATACATATTTGTCCATAACTCAGTAACCACAAGTGGTACACCCTTCATATTTGGTATGATGGGAGACCTTATGACGGCACATACTGTACCTCATTAATTATGCACATATCTAATTTTGGGCAAGCGAATAGAGCTAGAGGTCTGATTTTTGTTATGTAGGGATTAATTAGCAATACAATTTTTTTTGAAAATGTCACGTGACCTCGATGACCTTTGACCTTGGTTATACATACACACACACACACACACACACATATATATATATATATATATATATATATATATATATATATATATATATATATAATATATATATATTATATATATATATATATATATGCATAACTCAGTAACTGCAAGTTCTATACCCTCCAATTTTGATAGGATGTTAGACCTTCAGATGTCACATCTTGTACCTCATTTATTATGCACATATGTATTTCTTGGCTGGCCATACAGCTAGAGGTCTTATCTTTTTCCGATTTAGAACCACAACATAGACATGCCTCATGTAGTTTCAAATTGGAACAACGACATAGACCTATGTGCCACTAGATCTCAGCATATACACCACAGTGATACTTCTTAATGACCCCATTCCCCTGCCCCATCAAGACTAATACTCCTCTTACAAGTGGGACTATGTCATTGTCAATGACTTGTTTTTTTTTCAGTGTTTAGTCAAAAAATTTTCCCTGAGACGGCTTGTCCGATTGCTTTGAAAGTTGGTATCCATGTTCCATGGGATGACTATAGTCAAGTTTATCAAAATTGTAGTGAAATTCTCTTGTTGGTAATATTCGGGGATTTTCTCCAAATTTTGGGTCAAAAAACTACTCATATGATATCTTTGATATTTTGTATAATGGTTCATAAGCTTTATCGAAATGTGATGTATTGAAAGTCTGATGATATCCACATTTTGTATTTTGGGGAAAATTTTTGTCATTTTTGGTTTAAATAATTGTTTCTCAAAAAGTACTCGTCTGATAACTTTGATATTCAGTAGACATATTCCCATGGATGATCTTAATTTAATATGTCAAAATTATGATGACATATGTAATCAAGTATTTTTGCAGCTATTTTTGCTATTTTGGTCAGGCTAGCCTGCAATGGTTGTCAAAGATGTCCTCCTCCATCAACACATATGTCACAAAAAGTTCTCTATATAACATAAGAGGCTCTAGCTTCAGAGAAATATCTTCAATTTTGTGTTTTTGTGAAGTTTTTTTCGGAATTTTTGACGGGAAAAAATACAGAAATAGTTCGTTGTATTGATTGGAAATTAGGTTTGCAAATCCCTACAAATGTTCTCATACATACATTGCATGTTAGAATGAGATAAACAATTCTGATATTTTTATTATTTTTCTTTGTCGATCTTGGTAAAAATATCCCCACAACAATCACTTCCGATGCTGGTTGAAATTTGGCATGAAAGTTCCATTGAGTGCAGTACCATTATATATTCAGATTGTGATGACGTGAATAAAATTAATAAATACTGTGAAAAAACTTGTTCTTATTTTATACCTTCAGGATCATAGAGTATACAATGTGGTTATTTAGTAAGCATTTATATGGTAATTTAAAACTGTGTTTGGTATTGAAATAGCAAAGCTGAAGGTGATTTTAGCAGGTTTGGTCTCCAAGAAGTATATTCCATAGGTTTTTCGATTCTCTCTCTCTCTCTCTCTCTCTCTCTCTCTCCTCTCTCTCTCTCCTCTCTCTCTCTCTCTCCTCTCTCTCTCTCTCTCTCTCTCTCTCTCTCTCTCTCTCTCTCTCTCTCTCAGGGATGACGAGATCGATGTTTAGGTGTATAAAGGTTGTAAATAGTTTACATATTTTACATTTTCTGCCATTTGAAATCATAATTTACATCAGAGACTTCCGAGTGCAAAGATAAGGAAAATACAAAATTTGACTTTATTTAATATAAATACGAAAGTTAACAATAACAAATGAAATCTAATCGAAGCCTTTTTTCTTAAACTTATCATTTAAAAAACTACGTAACTGCGCTTTGAACTGTGGCAAACTTTCGGTATTCCTATATAGATGAAGGAATACTATATCCGATTGTAGAAGTACGTTATACAAACTACATATCTTGCTGCTGTCTGAAAAGTTGGAATGTACAAATCAGCGTTGCCAGAACTCCGAGTATTGAAGTGATACATCTAAAAACGTGGAAACTGTAAATAATCATTCATTATTTTAAATGTCTGAACAGCGACAAAATAATTACTAAGTAAATCCATAGATAGCCCATTGACGTGAAAGAAGGAAGCGAGAAGAAACCGTAACATGTACTACCAATATAACCCTCCCAGCTCTCTTCTCAAGTTTGTATAACAGTCGTTTATTTCCCATACTGTAATAGTACAACAATAAGTAAGTACAGTAGGAAATTAAAAGTTCCATTATTCCATCTTTCTCCTATTCCTCTTCTGTAAAAAGAATAATCTCAAGTGAGGTTCCATGAAAGGAAATAGACGCATTTCATTCTATAAATAAACCCATTGAGTCCTGACAGTTGAACAGATGAATGAAAACTCGTTGCTTGAGCCAACGTTACAGAAACATTGACGCTTTTATGGGCGAAAACATTGGGCTATATCCTCCAACTTGAATAACGCAAGAAACGAAATATTATATTCGCCTTATCCCTTACACACAATGCGTATCTGAGGGTGTAAATCTTACATGAAAAAACGGAACAAAAGCCGTTTTATTGTACAAGTAAAATAGCAAGGTTGCTTGTCAACTCGAAAGAACGGAGACCATACTTCGTTTTTCTAACCCACTGACGACGCTCGGCTAAACGCAAGACTATACTCTGAGTGTATAGGTTTGAAAACCATTTAAAAGTGCAAATGGAAATTGTAACGGCCGGTTTACTGTGTATTGTGTTAAACGAAAGAAAGAAAAAGGGCAAGCGCGCCGAGTATCGAATCCGTGGAACTTTGCAGTCAGTTCATTTTCTAATGTAGCTATTCAATTAAAAAAATAAAATGAAGGGTAATTATCAAAATTTGATTTAAAATATTTTAGGCGAGCAGATGAAGAGCATTTCAGCCTTTTTCTAAATATATTAAATTTTGCCACAAGTTAAAGTGTGAGAAATAGGGAGGATGGTACATTGCGGCAAATCAGAATTTTGCTTGGAAAACTTCATTCAATATTTGAAAATCATATCTTTTTCAAAATGCTGCTTAGCTAACACCTGATTATTTTCTTACTTTCAAAAGTCAACCATATCCTAATTTCTATTAGAGTGTAGGCGTGGTCTATTGGGAATTCCCTCCGGAACGTAAATAATGGACACCTCGAAACAGCCAATCAGATTGAACCAAACAGTGACGTTGACATATATCACTAATAATATCAACCAGTGTGGTGGCTATCAGGTGTGCTTGGATCTAGTGTGGTGTCATCCGTTTTGACTACAAGTCTGACCTCCCGCAAGTCAATGAATGTTTCAACTTTCGCAGACTTGATTTTTGGTGGATATTACCGCTCAGTAGATGATAACAGCGGAGTGTTGGCATCTCAATTTCGACAGCCAACGGTTCAACGTAAACCGGGAGGAGCAGCAGGAACTCAGTCAAGGTGAACATCTTTACAGTCCCGATGTTAAATATCTTGACCGTCATGGCATTTCAAGATAGGAAAACTTCCTGTGGCTGAATAAAATTATTTAAATTAATGTTCTTGGAAACGGTAGCCGACTGGTTTTGTGTGAGGCCTAGCAGCTAGGCGATGTTGCCGTGAGTGTGTGGGGGTTCGAATCCCATTTGGGTTATAGTAAAAAATATATTTCTAAAATATGTACAATTTATTAGTTCCCTCATCACAGTAATAGGGTACGAAAGGAGCGCTAGTATTTTAACGAAATGATAGACGGCGGCCCGTTGATCAACTTCATATATTAATTTTGCACCGGAGAAGTTGCATGAGCATACCGGTGGCGAAAATGAACAATTCAATCATGTCAATCCTTTCATTTATATCGGATATACTTCCAAATATGTACACTGTCGGGAATAGGCTGATTCATAATTAGGTGTCGAAGAGCCAGGAATGTACAGTGAAACATTCATGAAATTGTGATTAGCTTAATCGTAATATTCGCGGGAATGCTTAGACATCAATCTAGTTGTCATGATAACTCGTCTCGTGCTCCGCCTCTTCTTAGCATAGACCACGCCTAAACTCAAATAGGAAGTCGAAAATGGCAAATTGGAAATAAGGTCCCACCTGCAGTTTTGAAAGGTGATCGGCATCACACAAAGTTATCTAACATCAATGAAAATAGGCACTTTTCTAAGATAACTATCATTTACAATGACATTTGTATATGAAAATACTGACTGTCCGCAAAGTACCATCTTCACAAGAGTTTTTACCAATTTCTCAAAGTTTCACCGGCGTTGAAAACTTGTTCATTTCGAAAAGGGCCAAAGCGCGCTTCATCAACGTGAAGAAACGTTTGAAAATTGATGATTAGCCTAATTTCTAATTTCTATTTGTATAGATTATATCGCCTTTTCTACGACAAATGCGACATTGCAGACGCTCGACAGCATGACTCATTATCAAAGAAGCTGGTCAACCATATAACTTACCGGTCGATCGGTTAATCAATGGATGCTACCCGAGGTGTGAAAGCTGTCATCTCACATATATTTCAATCTGTTTATGAAATGGTTTATTTCAGAGGCCGAACATCGCCCTAGTCGTAGAACGGAGTCATATTCGGCACACCACGGGTATTCCTGTTCCTATCCCTTCCATTCCCTCATTTGACATGGTCAACCCACCTTTATAATTTCAAGTTGTACGGAATTGAGTATGTTTTCAGCCCCTTTCAGGATCAAACTAAATTTTTTGGACACCAAAAGATGAAAATGCTGTTTGCAACGACAGTTTGCTCATACGACATTAAGACTACAGCGAAAATACTTTCTTATTTTAGAATTTTTTATTACTATTAGGATTATGTTTGCACAATTGCCTATTAGTTATGTCATCAACTTGGTTCAGCAAACTAGCACAACAACAACATAAAACAAATGACAAAATTTTAAAGTCATAGAGCGATCACTCCCTACGTTTATTGTATACCAATTGATCAACTTGGCTTTTCCTTAAACAACTTAGGTTTGCCACCCAGTAAGGCTATATTTTGGGAAAATGTAAACAAATCTTGTGGCTTTTTTTATTAATTCTTTTCTTGTTCGAACTCAATTTCATATTTCTTGAGCCATAACATTAATATCTCAGAAAAACTGTCATAGACCAAACCTGCATGTACACTTTAAAATTAAATTTCAAGCTATTGAGTGCTGTTGTTTCAGAGAAAACAGACACTGAGCAGGTAAGGAAACACTGAACAGCTAATACCGATCCGTGTACCACCTTCCGCAATGTTTATGATTTTATAGAGAAGTTTCATCTTTTGGTGCACGGCACTCTGATCTGAGGCTTCTTGATGTTTTCGTTGTTTTACTGCAAAACAGCTGTACATGTATTTTCCTAATTTGTTCAGTGTCTGTCTCTCTGTCCATCGTCGATGTTGCATTCTCATTGTCATTGTTTGAGTAAATTGCAAATGAAATATATATTGGAGAGCCGATTCATGACGTATGAGTGGTATTTAGGAAATTTAAAGCGCAGTGGTCGTCGCGCTGCCCGTGCGCGTTTTTTTTTGTTGATAAACATAAATGTTTGTAAACATAAGTCTTGCCAACTTCAATTGGAGTGAGATGGGGCGGTCCCTCACTTTGTTAACGCCTTTGTAAGACTCAACATCATGCACTAGTAAAATATTAAGATCGGAAACGAACTTCAGTGGTGTATTTCTATCTATAAACTCATGTAAGGCTACGAACATTGAGAGACTCTGCACATTATGTCGCCGAGTTTACTGCACGCAGTCACAGTGAACAAATGGGTTTGATCACGCGGTCACGCTGGTTGTACACAATGCTATGTACAGCACGGTAAAAATACATCACTAAAATGATCAACACTGTATATATATGAAGACCAGGAACAAGCACAATGCCTAAACACAAAAATTACACTCAAGACCATGATCGGCAAGCCAGAGCAGCACAAGGGAGGTGTTGTTGCTTCGATAATGGAGAAGGTCACCGCGTTGACGTTTACTCAGCTCCATGGCTCGAGCGAGGCCCATTCAACTGATTCAAGGAAATCATGATCAAATGTGATCTCAATCCAGCGTGTAATTACTGTTCAATATTCAGAAGATATTTAACTTAGATTAATTGACCTTTTATTGCGTGTTAGATTTGGAAAGGTGGTATGCTTGTGACAAATCAGCCGCCATATTATCGACAATATCGCAAACATACCAATCAACCCGTAACCTCATGCGGCATTCTCGGATATGTTGTCAACGGGGGGTGGGGGGGGGGTGGGGGGGGGTGACCCCTCAGGAGCATGCGCAGTGCGACGACCACTGCGCTTTAATTCAGTTCCACTTGTTGTTCTTGATAAAGATGCCATTTCTTTAAATACGCGTTTACTTTGATGATTTATCCTCTTCAAGTTAATCACTGTCACAGAGCAATAATACAATAATATCCTTTTCAAAAGCTGCTCTATGTCACAAATTTTGATGAAACTATCAGTGTTTTCTGACAAAAATATGCCTTATTGAAAATGCTCTTCCTGATAATATAAGGGCATCGATACTTAAGAACCAATTTATGCACTTACTGTCGGAAGGCTATCTGTCTCACATTTACCGATGTATAAGTTAGTTGCTGTGTTTGTATTTGCGTACTATATGAAGTGTTTTTGTTAATAATTACGCATGTGCGAGTGCTCGGTGAGCTTCACAGTGCCATGCCTTCGCGAGGTTAAATAGCTCCGTACGAAGGTTACAGAATTTACCTAGGATCGAGGGTTTTGATCGAAGAAGAAAGGATGACGTTTTGGGGAATTTTCTGTTATTTGAATAATCTAAAAAAGGTTCTATATAGAGGCTACAGGGCACTATACATGTGACAATTTTTCAAATAAATATGTTCGAGTAATTTTGTAAACATTTTAACAACACTCTGTAACTTTTTGTTGTATTACTTGAATTAACATCATGCAAACGCAGCTACATTCTTAAACCCCCTCTCCCTCCAATTTTCAAGAAAATTAAATTCTCCACACTTGGTTAAACTTTGCTAAAAAGTGACCATCTTACAGCCCCTTACACCTCGCTACACTTCGTTACGTTCGCTACACCCCCTTCTCCAATTTTCACAAAATTTTACTCCTAGACTTGGTTACACCTCGCTACATGTTCTTAACTACGCTACAAGATTGGTGTCTCTCTGGCGAGTAAAAAGTGACCATCTTACAGCCCCTTACACCTCGCTACACTTCGTTACGCTCGCTACACCCCCTTCTCCAATTTTCACAAAATTTTACTCCTAGACTTGGTTACACCTCGCTACATGTTCTTAACTACGCTACAAGATTGGTGTCTCTCTGGCGAGTAAAAAGTGACCATCTTACAGCCCCTTACACCTCGCTACACTTCGTTACGCTCGCTACACCCCCTTCTCCAATTTCACAAAATTTTACTCCTAGACTTGGTTACACCTCGCTACATGTTCTTAACTACGCTACAAGATTGGTGTCTCTCTGGCGAGTAAAAAGTGACCATCTTACAGCCCCTTACACCTCGCTACACTTCGTTACGCTCGCTACACCCCCTTCTCCAATTTTCACAAAATTTTACTCCTAGACTTGGTTACACCTCGCCACATGTTCTTAACTACGCTACAAGATTGGTGTCTCTCTGGCGAGTAAAAAGTGACCATCTTACAGCCCCTTACACCTCGCTACACTTCGTTACGCTCGCTACACCCCCTTCTCCAATTTTCACAAAATTTTACTCCTAGACTTGGTTACACCTCGCTACATGTTCTTAACTACGCTACAAGATTGGTGTCTCTCTGGCGAGTAAAAAGTGACCATCTTACAGCCCCTTACACCTCGCTACACTTCGTTACGCTCGCTACACCCCCTTCTCCAATTTTCACAAAATTTTACTCCTAGACTTGGTTACACCTCGCTACATGTTCTTAACTACGCTACAAGATTGGTGTCTCTCTGGCGAGTAAAAAGTGACCATCTTACAGCCCCTTACACCTCGCTACACTTCGTTACGCTCGCTACACCCCCTTCTCCAATTTTCACAAAATTTTACTCCTAGACTTGGTTACACCTCGCTACATGTTCTTAACTACGCTACAAGATTGGTGTCTCTCTGGCGAGTAAAAAGTGACCATCTTACAGCCCCTTACACCTCGCTACACTTCGTTACGCTCGCTACACCCCCTTCTCCAATTTTCACAAAATTTTACTCCTAGACTTGGTTACACTTTGCTACACGTTCTTAACTACGCTACAAAATTGGTATCTTTCTGGCGAGTAATGACGCGACTGCTCTTTTACAACTTTACTGCTGTATTCCATACTGAATATCTACATACATCACCTCAACATATCTTGAAACTTATCATGTTTAAGCTTTCATCCATCGCCAACGTACCCTAGTATACTTTTTATATTATTCGTAGGGGTCACTGGTCCTTCAAACACAGTTCAGGTGACCCTCTCTCTTTCGCTACTCTAAACTTTCTTTCTCTTATGAAAGGAATAATTATTCACGATATGTATATCGATGGGAAGATCGAACTGTTCCATACAAGACACCCTATTTGAAAATAGTCCCATCTTAAACAGGCTGCGCATTGATATATTTCTCTGTAATTAGACTTCTTTTCCTAGCCTTCGCTACACTCGCAACACTTAAATACGTAGCGAGGGGGTAGTCTATAAAAAGTTTGCACCTCGGATCTTGCAGTGTATATCCACGTTGTACCGTGTGACATTGTTTATCTCCGTGAACGTTCGTTATGAGTTCAACAAAATTGTACATATTCCCTGTAATACTTTTACTTTGAAAATTACAATCGTAACACTTCCTCCAGGTACTTGCTAATCCACTAATACCCGTACTTTATGAATTTCACTCAGAAGCAGCGTTAGAAACACTTGACGGTTACGTGTACTCTATCTTGCTTGCTGCTTATATTCTCATCGGAAATGTCTTGTTGCTGAATCTACTCATCGCTATATTTAGGTAAGAAATGCCCACACAGAACACTGGATTTTATATGTTAAAGGAATATGTATTTGTTCTAAGACTTTAATTAGTTTCAACTGCATATCCTAAGTGATATTAGTTTAGTTTGATCATTCGTATTCATACAGTTGATATTGTTGCTATTCGAATCTGAGTACCATCGGATCAAAAGATGTGTTCTACATTTCCCCTCTTTTGACGTGTGCGTTTGCTACGTTGTATGATTTGAACCCAAATGAACATTGTTGCAAATATGCAATCCTTATATCTTATGTCAATCAAATTGTTTCTCGTCATAATTTTTTCGTAATTTTCGACCTTTCTGTAGCACGTGGCCTTTTATATGATTACCCAATCTCATCGTTGCCTTTTAGGATGTGCTTTTAACACAGCACTGTGAATGATACCACTATAAGCTTAAATATGCCAATAATTCTATATCAGCAAGACAAGTGATGCTGTCTGTCTGTCCAGCTCAATTTATTCAACATTATCCTAATCAGATGTCTGCTAACTGCATTACTTGATTTTTTCCACAGTACTGTTTACAACAAAGTCGAAAGCAACTCTTTGACTGAATGGAAGTACAACAGATATTTCGTCATCACCGAATTTGAAGACGCGCCACCGCTGGCAGCCCCTTTGGTTGTACTTGGTCATCTGTACAGATTAATGTATTGGGCGACCAAGTGTTGCAGGACCACACCAAAACGTGACAGCCTTTCCGCTTGTTGAATTTTCAAATTAGTATTCTCGACTCATATGACGTTTCTACCAAAGATGCAAACTTTAATAGTTTGTTTAACAGAACGCTAAGAAAGCGCTATCTTCTGTTCAATATCTGTCGGGCAGCACTGAAAGTGTTAACACAACATTTCCTGTTCTCCTCTATTTGGTCGTGACCGCCGGTAAATAGATGGCGCATTTTACTTTAAAGAAGAGAGAGAGAGAGAGAGAGAGAGAGAGAGAGAGAGAGAGAGAGAGAGAGAGAGAGCCTTATCCTCACCAACTGTCACGGACAGTAAATGTTAAAGCTATACCATATTATTTTTTCATACATCAGTTAGAGAAAAGGAGAAATCCAAGTTGTTGTATAAACAGAACGAACTCAAGAGATACGAGTCAGAGGCAATGGACAACTATAGACGTCATGCAAAAGAACGACAGAAACGCAGCAATGAGGAAACCTTAAGGAAATTAGACGAAAGGTAAACTTGGCTTCTTCTTTGCTGATTTGATCTCTTTCCGTTCATCAAGTTTAGAAATATAAATATGTGTACACGTTGTCCGATTGTAAGTAATGTTTGTGATATGAGATGATATGGATTATGAGGAGATACAGTGGAGATACATTGTGGTATGTTGTACGAACTGAATTACTCCAATAACGTGTAATCTATCAGAATGTCACAGTTGCCCACTGCCAACAGTAACTCTATCGTGAAGAGAGAGCTAGTGCTACTGTTGACAGCCACACGGCGTGGTGCAGTAACAGCTAAAATGTATTTTAAGGTAGAATGCGCCTAGGGGACAGATGCTTTGATTCTCAAACTTTTCAATTCTTTGCTGATCTACCACTTGTGGGGGTTCATTTTAAAGCGCTTGGTGTAAGAAAACTTTTTACCGTCTCAGTTTTTCGAAAATCGAAAATTTTATTTTTCTCCATAGAGTTGACACAGGGTTGGTGGCCATTCTGAATTTCAAATATCGGTAAAGCTTGGGTAATTTGTTTCTCTAATATCAAACTTTCCTCGGTGACCCCCGATTTTTATTCTTGATTTTGAAATAAAATGGTTGAAAGATTCCTTCAGGAAATTTGGAGCAAAAGTTTAAGTCTTTCACTTTAGACGTGCGTACTAACTTAAGAACCTCTACTTAAGTAGGCTGTGAACAAATGGCGGCCATTACCGTACTCGTATGTGCTCAGTATACATGAGACTGAGAAAGTTTGTACAAATACGCAAAACTGTAAATCAACTGACATGATTTTGTTCTTCGTCTTTCACACAGGTTACGAATGTTACTAGAAAAGGTGCGAGGTATTGAAGAAGGACAGCAGAAAATATTGGCGATGAAACGAGAAATTAAGACGGCGAAGATAAACTGAATAACTCAATATTATATGTTTTTACAAGCATTTTGCATCGAAAAACCGGATCCCCAAAATTACGTAACGTAGAAGTCATCTGTACTACAGACAACGTCTAATAGAGGATACGAAAATCTAATTTGTAATTGTTTCGAGTCACGTGCAACTCACAGTGTTGATATTTAGCTTTTTCCCACATGTACGATGCATATAGAGACAAACAACAATTTAAAAATATCTCCAACATGTAATATTCCAACGTGTGTGAACTCTATTTTAAAGCATTTTCATGAAAGATCTCGTTTCTACGCTTTAGGTTTGGCAAGTTGTGTTTTTGTACATCTGTTATTAAATTTGTACATGTTCCATGCATGATTGTTATACAACTTTCCAAGTGTTTATTTTATGATTTTCTCTTTTATTCTTTCATATGCATATGAACAGTTTCACATATTTGTAAACAGAGTCTTATGGGAGTGACTATTTACAAACCAGAGACAAATCACTACAGCTAACTGTGGAACACAAGCCCTTCGCGATCTACATTTGTATAACCCCTTTCACATGAATGAACATGCATGTATAGAGCACGATACAGCTGATCCAGTAAAAGTTCCAAATTTAACGCCGGGGCCTTTCAAATGTCCAACTTTTCTGAAAAGTTTGATTTAGCCTGGAGTTTGACTTCTAGTCTTGATTTTGCCCGGTAAACCAGGTTAATAACATGAACATCAGAAACATGTGTTTACATGATACTCAATGCAAAAAATAGAAATTCAAAGATAAACGCAAACGTGTTAGCGTACCAACAAAGAGGAATAGGAGAACGAGACACTTTGAATGATATTTCGTCCTCTTTGATATTATTTAGTGCATCACAATTAAATATCCGAATTAAATGTATAATGCTGTGAAAACTCTTGCTCTCTCATAAGCCATTAATACTTCTTTACGTATCAGCAAACGAATAATTTTACATTATTCTGTTCAACAGTCCTCTTCTTCCGGATGAGGTTTATTGTCATGGTAAAACCGTGCATAGGTTGTCTGTCATTGGTTCAGCTTTTCCTGTCATTTCCCACAGATGTACACCTATCTCATTCCATCAATATGTATTTTAACTGGACAATTTTGAATGAACCATTTTGTTGTCCTCAACAGGAATAATGTGCCACTTAGAATGTATTTTTGGACTTATTCATATTTATACATCGTTTCCTTATATTATTTGCATTTTGTGGTGTTAGCAGGATGCATCTCTATGAGGCGAATGAGAGAGAGAGAGAGAGAGAGAGAGAGAGAGAGAGAGAGAGAGAGAGAGAGAGAGAGAGAGAGACCCATGGACACTGAGAATTTCCTCTCTGTATTGTGCCTTGTGTATAGTTAGGGCAAATTTTCTGCTTTAGTATCAGTAGAAATATCTAATGATTGGATTAGATTGGCCAATTAACAGATATACGAGTACCCTGTTTTCTTTGAAATACCATAAAAAGTGAGGATTAGCTATATAAGGTCACGGTCACTCAAAAAACTGACACTGTTCAAGCATTGTTATAAAAGAAGAGTAATTTATCATAATTAAAAATTCAATACACCGCTCGCAAGCGCTTGTGGTTCGAGTCGTTGATGTTCCTAACATATGGTGCTGTGCCTCCATGTCCCCAGTGTTACATTCATTCCCCACACAAATAAACGTATCAAAGAAATAGGCCGATTGATTCAAGGGTAGAATGAGGTATAAGAAAAGTCAAGTAAAGAAATTAATTTTTTCTGAAACATTTGGCACATGTTTCCCAGAAAAAAAGGCTGCAAAATCGTCGTGAACTCACAACTAAACCGAAACTTCTCACGCCGCTCCGTCAGACGTGCGCGTAAATACGTGTAACTAAACCTCTCTTAGATTATTGATACGGTGCTTCGTACTTGATGCCGTTCACTATCCGTGGCCGCTGGTGAGACACAACGTCCCATTTATATAGAAGTGTGAGTAGAAAGTTGACCAACTTGTAAAGTAACAGCAGAAGTTGATTGCACAGCTCACTATTATCAAATTTGACCTGAACCGAAGTAGATCATGCAACTACAGCAATGCCTTCCACTCTTTCAGAAATTGAGAACAATATCAACATTCCACGCTCTCTGGATGCCTTGGAAACCATCCCACATTCTCAGAGAACATAAACAAATGGCAATACACCATAAACCTGAGGGTCTATGATTACACACAGCTTTATAATGCTAGAAAGTTACTTCTTAAATAGACTGCGGGTTTTTTCTCAGTATAGTTTTCCTTCTTTGTATTTTCTTTTGATTCTAACGTCATGCCTTCAAGTTCCCAGCGGGGACAGGATCAGCTCAATAAACTGAATCCTGTTCTGTCAGCAACAACCCGTGAAAAAATCCAGCCACAGACATTACTCTTGCTTCAACTATTCTCCTATGCATTTTAAACGTGAAATGAGAAAACCTCATATATTCGCAGAGGGCGCTAGTTACTTTCGCATCTTTTCTCGGTATTTTTGTTCGGTGTACCAACCTTTATGTATGCTGATATGCGTCTTGTCAACATGTGTTTGTGTGGAAAGCATTGTTATTATTTACAAACAAATTTACGAATTTACATGCACATGTAATCATTTTTAAAAAGAGCACTGTACGTCATACATACATACATACATACATACATACATACATACATACATACATACATACATACATACATAAGGGTTGGGTCTACGAACGCTATACTGATGCATCAACCATGCATTTAAGTGTGGACAAAGAAACTGCAGTTGACTTATTCAGTAAAACACTAACCATAGACAGTCGAAGGGGCCCTCTACTGCATGTCTATGCTGCATATTGGTAACCGGATACGAAGCTCACGTCTCGATAACAACACCGTATTACCCTCATATATGACAATTTACGGAATATGCATATGTGATTGCTTTGTGGAGGCGTCAGATGAAATGCTGACTGAGACAACCACATTTTATTGATATCGGGAAATCATAGCAAGTACTTCTTGTTCTGGTGCAAATTCTACAAAATAGCCTGATATCAAAGAAGTTTGCTGATTTACACTGACACTCTTAGGGGTCACTTGCCTAAACTCACGGAAAACGTCAAGAAAATCTGACAAATATTACATTTAATTATAACTACAGTGACTACTTGTAGAAATGTAGTTTGCCGTTCCGAACGACTGAACCAAACGTACGCGGCGTCTACATGGTTATCACGTGACAAAGACGTCACATGTACTGATGGGATAGTAATTACGTGTATAAACCTCTCTATTAACACACCATTGAACGTCTCCTGTGAGAAGGTGTGCCAATTCCTATGTCACCAGGTATCTCTGTGAACTTAAACGATGCCATACAAGAAAGGGGAAATCACTTTTGTCACGAGGTCAGAGTTAAAAAAATCACCGGCGAAGGTAAGGATTTTATCATGATACTATGATTCAGTAAAATATGTCTTCAGTAAGTTATCCTTCACTTTTTCAATTTACAAGCAAACTCTTCTGTCAGAATATATGCTTGCTGACGTCGGCAAAACAGTGAACGCCTCACTTCATTTTCGTTCATCTTTTGCAAAGTGTATCCTGCAGGCAGGTACCTCAACTTGGAACAGTAAGCGTCGAAACCGTTCTCATATCAAAATTTTCCATGGAATACTGTCGACAGTTCCCTCATTTGGAGAGGTTAGGGGAAAAACATATGGATGAAACCATTGAAAAATCATACATGCAAAAGGATACCCAAAAACCAACAATAAGTGTTCTAAATTGATCATAAAGGCCCATGAAGACGGACAATGTTAAATTGGAAAAAGTCACTAAAATATTAACGGGCCCAAGCATTGGTAGAAGAATCCAAAAACAAGGTGGATGTACGGGGGAATTGAAAGTGTACAAGAGCCATATACCCTGCAATATCAGCGCCGCGATTCTTATGCATGACCTGACAGGTGAAAGTAAGTCAAAGTCGACTGAAGGTCATCGTGATGTTTGGGGATAAATTTTGGTCACATGGCCATGGGACATGGCACGGGTAGTCCATTGGCAAGAATAACCAGACTTTTAGTCCTATTAGTTAACGTTCAAGTAGAATTGGATGTAAACATGCTAAACAAAACGAATCAGTATTAAACAGACAGCCTCAATGAGATGGCTCATGCCACTACATACCGAAGCTGCACCTGCTGTAGTTCTTTGATAAATGACACATGATACGCAAAATTAAGTGAAAGATCAGCCTAAATCATACTAAAATTTGGGAACAAATTTTGGCCATATACTGGTCCATGTGCTTTAAAACCAAACCTCTTACCCTAATGGTGAGCCTAGAATGAGATATTTGCATAATTGATTATTGTATTATATTAGTGATGAACTCTATATATACGAGGATCTGGGTGCCACTGGGTACCTTGAAATATCCATTATAATGAGGTGTGTAAGGGTACCGGAAATCGACAAATGCGGGCCAAAGTGAAGGCTCTCACAATCGAAGTGAGAGCGAATGTCAGGGCTTTAAGTGAGGGCTCTCATCAATCGAAGTGCGAGCAATTGTGAGGGCTTGAAGTGAGGGCCCTATAGCGATAGAAAGGGTATGGCTTTCACCTAGATCTAATAAAACCTTTAATACAATCAAAGTAACTCCTCCCGGGTCACTCCTAGATTTGTAAAACCGTGATACGACCTCCAAGAAAGTATAATAGGCTGCGGCGCAGCGCTGTGTATGAGCGAATGCCATCATAGAGGTACAAAGTCAGAGACTTAAAATGAAGCCGCGCAAATAACTTCAACGTTCGATGTTTCGTCGTCTAATTTCCAATCCAAGCTTGCCACGTACCATACAGATATATTGATCACATGATCTTGTCAGGTGACTGTGTCATTAATATTCAATCAAAATTCTGACTAAATTGGCTGCCCATGCGTAACCCACACCTGACGCTATTTTTGTGAGCTGCGCAGCCAGCAGTAGAAATGGGCAGACTAATTCAGTGTTATATCAGAACTGACGTTTTTGGCTTCACATTCAGAGAAAATTGCATAGGCAAAATAAAAAAGACAATGCGCTCAATTTTTCACATTTCGAACATCACAATGTAAATACAATGTAGTAGCCAATATGTGTTCATCCACAACATGGCAAAACATTTTCTTAAAGAATAATAGCTGCCTGGCAGTTGTATCAAAATTTGTTGGGATATAAATAGTAATGTAAATGTAAGTAGTAATGCCATGGCTGAGTTTGGAAAAAATCCGGACCTATCTACCCTATCTTTGGCTCAGGAATATATCCCTAATATATTGGCTAATTTTCATAACAACGTAATTAATTGTTATATTTAATTAATGAGTTTCATTTATTTTCCCAAAATTAGTGTACATGAATGGGCTAATATTCTTTGATTGCTATGAGGAGAACGCTGAGCCATACTCGGTGTCACACGATAGCTTTAATGTAGATATTACATAGACAATAATACAACAGGAAAAAAGCATTCAGCAAGAGCTGATGTCCCTGCGTTGACACGTCATGAGAGGTGAACTATTTGATATCCTGCTTCGGGAGGAAGAATGCAGGGACGATTCTTCTCTTCTTACTTCGCTTGTGCTGGTTTTTTAAAAGCCGAAGTAACACAGTTTTTTATATTTTCCCAGTGGTGATGTTTTGTGTGTCAACTCCACATTCCCCATAGAATTATGGAACGCCCTGCAGTCTTTGGAATCTCAACTTTATTTAGTCTTGACATCAGAAATAGCCATTGTTATTATTTATACTACAGGGAGTGGAATAGGAATATAGATTTGTATGCAAAAAACAAAAAAGGTTTGAAAAAATACTCAAAATATAGTGTTACTGTGGCTTTAAACTCTCTCCGAGGATTTTGTTTGTGTGAACTACTCTAAAATTGCTTAATTAATTGTTTTTTATTATGGTTGTTCTTGCATCGGCCGCCAGGCTCGCTCACTGTAGTTGAGACACTATGTGCTTTACTTATCTTCCACTTATTAAAGTAAAAGACAGGATGCACACTGAGACGAGTGCACCGCTCAACGGAAAGAGGCAGAATGACAAACCTGAGTACTAAAGCTGTCACCATAGGGCTCACTATCACGAGGTATAATTAACAAAAATAACACATTTTAATGCAAATGACAAAATTAGCGATTGTAAATGTTGACGCTGGGGCGCCAAGTTGAGGTCCATGCATAGTACTAAACTTATACCACGGATATACACGTGCCTGGTTCACTGCGTCACAAAGGTACAACTACTTATTAACCATGGCTGTAGCCTGACCAAATTCCCGGGGGGTCGGGGTGCAGAACCTAGCTTAGCTGGGATTTGGGTAATTTACATAAACTTGCATATTTTGAATATTATTTGCATTTAATGAGCAAACATCTCTGAATGTAGCAATTATGTCTACGCATCCGCTCGATATACGTCCAGGTCATTGCGAAAACTGAGCTATAACAATGATATAGTTTATGTACAGTGTGATATAAAGTAAACACCTAATACCAAATGAAAAAATTCGAGTTCAATATTTTTGGCCAACATTTATACAAATAACACTTCAATGACTTTGCTCTTGCATCTTTCCTCTACGGCTATCATGATGATTAACATGTCCATTATGATTTTTGTTTCTTCTTTTCAATTCTGATTAGGACTTAGTGATAATATAATTAAATTTCAAATTTCTCTTCCGACATGCTCTCTTTACCTATTAGTATAGATACAGAGTGTACGTTTGAAGAGAGTCCCTGTAGTGTTTCTTAGGACATCTACATTACGTTTGAAACAACACAACAGATATGTTCGTTGAATTTTATTGGCCAACAATAGCAACAAGACTAATGCATAAACATACAGCATAAACAGCATAAACAACAATACAAACGACGACGACGACTACAACAACCAGATTTCTTGATTCCCTATAGGAACACCAGAATTCTGAGTGAACTTCATGATCAGCTATTTTGCCTCCAGTAAATACTATATGGGGATTAATTTGAAGACGTACTGTTGCTGCATTATCAGTTATATAATTACTTTTTTATTACCATGATATGGAAAATAAAACACTTCACATGCCATGAAAGACAGATACAAAATTTACAAATCAATGGTAATATGGTGCCAGAAATATAGATTTACGCTAGTCGAGCCTGGCCTATTACGAAGTTCACATTGCAAAGATAAACACGTGCGCTGTTATACAAAAAGTTCTACAAGTATTTTTGTATGTATATGAGAGAACGTTTGATGCTCATGGAAGTAGTTTCGGGCGCTCGAACGGCCGCGACGAGAGATTGTGTGAACGGAAATAGTTGCATTTCACAGTGAATGTTGTGAAGACTAGGAAGTCAAGATCAGTTCAGAAATTTCCCAAAAACGTCGTTTTTCTTCCGAGAAACTGCTGACGAAATTTTTACTTTGAAACGTCTATGACTTTTGGCATCGTTTTCCAAGAAGGGAAGGAATGGCCATGCGAGCAAATTGTACCTTAGACATTTTTCTACTACTAATTCTGTGCTCTAAAAAGGCTCAGCTATGCAGCGCAAATTAGCGCCCATGGTTTTCCCAAAGCAGGAAATAAGGTTCGCAATAGTGCCGTACTTGATTAACGTGCTTTTTCACCCGTGCGCACCTGTCATTGACCAGAAATAATGGCTTGTATCCCATGATACTGGAAACACAAAGGTCAGCGTGAGGACAATTTTCCATTTTCTTTCACCGGACTTATCTACTTATACAATATTCTCAGGGAAATAATTTGGAAACTATAAATGCACCTTTCACCGGACTCATTATTGTACAGTTAGTCATCTTTGAGCCATTTTAACCATACTGGTCCGATTTTTGGTCACACTGTCTCATTATTCCTCATTACAATATTCCCAGGGAAAGAATTTAGAAACTTTGATTTTCCAGTGGCTGCCAAATTGTGATTATGCTAATTAGCCAAATTATTTTTCCAGCTTTAGACTCCATACCTGGTCCAACACTTTAAACAGGTGCCATCAAGATTTTGGCAAAAGATTTCAGTTAATCGTCCGGTCACCGTACATGTACATGGGATATTGCTAAAGACTGCTTGAGTTATTCAAATTAAAAGTATCATTGAAATATGAGGGAATAACTGGTGCGTCTAGTATATTATTCTCATTTACAAAAGAATCAATATTCAAGCTTGGTCACAAAATAAAATGTAAAATGTCGACAATTATTTCGATTGTTTGACATATTTTGATTCTAAACGATCTTCACCAAATCTCTCTCATTATGAATACTTATTGACGTCATACCTTGATCTTTTTTCACATATATATTTCTGTTGTATATATCTCGGAGCTTTCCGCTTTCCATTGGATTGTCTAAGTAAATGGCGTCTATATGTTGTTAAAACTTAAATTCTCATTGACAAAAATGTTGCTCTTAACTGTATATCCCAACATGTCCGTTGTAGTGTTCTTTATATTCTTCCTGTCCTTGTAAATCTTGTCACGCTTTTGCCGCCCTGTGAACCGTACAATGATTGGTCATGGTCTTGTTCTTCGCTGTTCTGTGCAGTTTCGTTTCTTACTTCAGCAGTGTTGTCCTTAGAAGCCGGGTGCCGGGTAAATAACCCGGCTGTTTTGCATTTTTTCCCGGCTACTTTTAACGTCATTAGATTATTTTATAGACCTGTAATTTCGGGATTGCACTGCCAGCTGTTAGACGGCACACGCGTAAGATTAGCAGTTTCGCGACCCCTTTCCCCGCATGGAACTGCACAAACATAAAACAGTTTCTAAATACCCGTTTGTGGCTTTTTGAGCCCGATCTTTTATTTGTTAAATAGTGTGATTGGCTGATGGACGCGCCTATGGTGCTGTCTTTGTTACGAGCAGTGTAATTGGTTTGATTAGTATGAAGGTCATCTTAGGTCATGATTTTTAACGATGGCGTCAAAAAGAAATGTGGCGTCGGCCACTGGCACCTTACCTTGCCGATGGAATATTTTACCCGAAGAAAGCCCGTTCGAAAGGTATACTTGATTCCAAAAGATGTTTAGTTTATGTATGAAAACTTCAATTTCGCTGAATTTGTGAGAAAAAAGCGCCGAAAAGATGTGATTTTGATCGACGATTCGAAGTTCATGAGACTGCAGCTAGTTTTCCGCCGCTGCGCTGGCTGCCAACGTCACGGTCACTACGAGTATGATCTTCTCAACAAATCAAGTTATTCTCAGAGCAGTACCGACGCATTTTCTAGGTTAAAAAAAAATGAGCTAGAACTGATTTTTTTAGAAGCAACTGTTTATTTGAATGGGTATTTTTTTTTCATTGATTATTTTTACGTACAAGAATCCACGGTGACAGGCATGTGTGTTGCCGACCGGCGCATCATCGACGCGTCACGGCTCACGGCTTCCCCGTGGCGCTGATCCCCAACAGGACAATACGTCGTGGATTCCGGTATGGGTTCAATTTCACTGCGCTTCTCCATGTTCTCCATGATGGGTAATTGCCCGATAGTGTCTTTCGATGGACCCTCTGAATCATTTTTTTCACGGACTTGTGGAGCAAATTTGAAAGAAAATAGAGTTGTTTCCTTCCGACGCCTTGCTGCATATCTGCTTTGATCAAATTTGGGGACAGCGAGACGCGATGATCGTGCGCGGTTTGCATTTAATTTGTTGCAACATTTCTGTCAATCACTCACTTTGTGTCATAAGTTTAAGAAACTATCGCTAGCCTGAAAATTAGCAACTGACATGGTAACGTGCCTCTGACTCGACGATGCCGATTTTTCAGACTACACTCAGAGAATCCGAAACTTTCCACATAAAATGAGTGATTGACAGAAATGTTGCAACAAATTTAATGTTAAATTTAATGTTAAGCGGGCACTCATCTCGTCTTGTTGTCGCCTAAGCTCAGTCGCGGAGAGTGCTTTCGCAACCGTTTGCGCATAGAAAACTCATAACAATGAAAAAATGCGTAGAGACTCAATCCAATGCGATCGACTCTACGCATTTTTTCATTGTTATGAGTTTTCTATATACGCATTTTTTTTCGTAAATGCGAACACTGTTACAATAATTATCTTACCGATGTTGTTCTTAAGAAAAGCGAATTCGAATGTGTTTGATTAGAATAGAATGAGTTTGATGGTTTGGGGAAACTACTATGTGGTAATGAAGAATGGGAAATGAGCAATGAAATGAGCAGACAGCGGGTGATTTAAGATTAAATGTCTTCACTGCAAATAAAACCATAAGTGTGTCATAAATAATACAACAAAACAAAATCATGTTTGTTTGTTTTGTTGTATGTGAGCCACGTCTAAGACACACAACAAAAGTACTGTTTCAGTCTCAACTAAATGTCACCTCAGATGCCACCAGAGAACACCATTTCTACTCCAACATTTCATTTTTCGCCCTGCGAGAGGGGGACACCCCCTCTCGCGCTCTGCCCTCCCCCCCTCGTTCGCTACGCTCACTCGCCGCTCGGTCGCTTCGCTTCCTCGCAGTCCACCCGTCTACTTTCTTAAATTACCCGGCTACTTTTAAATATAAGGACAACACTGTGATTCAGCTTGTACATCTTGTCGTCCGACCCTGTGCGTTACTTCTATATCTCCGGCAGTGATACTCTACGTCAATTCTTTTCAGCACTTTCATCACCACGTTGTCAGTATTTCCATTTGGATTTTCAGGGATACCATGTTCCTCCAAATTTTCCCTTCTACTATATTGGTTTTGTTCCTCGACTTCTCTTTCTAGCTCAGTCACTCTTTTCTCTAGGTTTTCGTTTCTTTCTAGTAGTTGCAGATTTCTGGTCTCCAGTGACTCCACCTTGCCTCTCAATTCTTCAACAAGGCTGGTGAAGAATTCTAGTGACGTGGATATTGTATTTTGTGTCTCTTGAATTTCCTCGACTGCAGACAGAAGAACGGGGCAAACATCTTAGTTTAGTGCGGATATCTGTTAGCTGGTTATTCATATGCATTATGGCAGTATCTGAAGGAGTTGTAACTTTGGCAGCGTCGCCTGAGTTTCTCTTACTGGTTGTGGGGAAGCGTCTCTCTTTGCAGTGCGGGCACAGGTACAAGTCACCTTGTGTGAATGTCACACCTCTCTTTCTTGGGCAGTCGTGGCACTGAGGCATGTTAATTTCAAATTTGCATACAGATGGCACGAATTAGAATATAGAAATAACGGGCGACGCGCTGACCATTAACGTTTATTTGTGGGCAAGGGCGAGAGGAAAGCCAAAAATTAACGGGCGAGGCTTGCCGAGCCCGTTAATTTGGCTTTCCTCGAGCCCGCGCCCACAAATAAGCGTTAATGGTCAGAGCGGAGTCTGTTATTTCCATTATATTATCAGCGAACCCAAGAAAACCGTCAAAATTTCCGAAAATTTCAGGAGCGAACGACAACTTGGCCCCAGAAACTGAGCAATACGCGACGCACTGTCACGCGCGCTGTAAAAAATTGGCAAATCCGGAGATGTTTTCAGAAAAAAAGTATCTCAACTTGACCTACAAATGCTCCATTTTATTTTGTGATCGATTATGATTTACGTTTCAGCTGTAAAGTTACGATACTTTGAGTTGTTAATCTTATTATTCAGATTCACGGGCATGTAAACAACCATTACTGTGTATTTGTGGTCAGTCACGTGGTTCAGCTCGCCCAATCAAAATGCGACGGGCAGGGCATGGTAATATAATGCAGAACAATAGTTTGCCGAACGTACCTGTACCTTGACTCACTTCCTCTTCATCACCAAAGAATATCGAAATTCTCAATTTTCGTCACTTTTAGCTAATAAATTATGATTCTTAGCACAGTACATATTGCCTGAAACATTTACAAGCACAGCGCTATGGACGTTGGTGACATATGCCACGGTATAAAGATGAAAATTGAAGATACTGTGGATACGATGTGACGGGTACTTTCCTCTCGTAGAACAGCGCCCTCGAAACCGAAGCACCGTCCCCGGAGGGACTGCAAGAAGCCTGCTTCGAAAATGCAGCAACGTTTCAGTTTACCCGTACCGAACTGGAACACTTAGAAGAAGCGCCAAGCCCTGATTCACAGTAATCATATTGATCGCTCACAAACCACACGGCCCTTTTCAGGTCCACCAAATATTCCAAAAAGAGGTCTGCCTGCCATTAAGGTAGAACGCACCTCTGGGACAGATATTCGGACTCTCAAATTTCTACATTTCTTTTCTGATTGTTGGGGTTCATTTTGAAGCTCTTGGGGAAAGAAAATCTTTCACCGTCCTAGTTTTTCGAAAATTTAATTTCCCACCATAGAGTTAGCACAGGGAGGGAGGCCATTTTAATTTTTCAAATATCCCAAAACATTGGATGATTTGTTTCGCTAGTTCTAAACTTTGCATGGTGACCCCTGACTTTTACTGGTGAGTGAATTAAATGGTTGAAAGTGTTATTTAGATCACTTTCGAGGCGCATACTACCTTAAAAGATAAGATCGATCGCATTCGTAGTCACTCAGGCGACCTGATGTCACGTTGAACGACTGTTTTCCTTTGGCCTGCAACAAAATGGTATGTTTACTCTGCCTACTTCCTGGCAAATGTCAAAGTAGACTGCTAGACGCGACGTCGTTTCTTCGGACTTTCACTTTCTGAAATCTTAGGTAAATTGCGACGGCTGACAGTGTTCAAATGAAAGCGACTACTCAGTCTAAGTGTGTTACTTGACTAAATGCACTGTCCACATGTGCGTGCTGGTTTCTTTTTGCATTTTCGTGTACATGTCCGATATGTCAACTTATGCTGAGGTCGCAAGTCGAGACATTTCAAATAAGGGTCGAGTGTATATTCAATAATTACACACCATAAGGAAGGTGCAAATTTAATGATGAATTCGTGGTGGTAAAAATGAGATGAAATACCGTCGTGACGCCCCCTCCCCACCCCATGTCTGGAAGTGACGTCATCTTACCTCACCAATATGCAATATCAACAGAATTCATGCCCATTGCACCAGCCCTGTGGTACTTCGCGAACACCAATTACAGACATATACCGCAGTAAATTCCACAGCTGAGCCAGACTAGTTTCTTATAAGTTTCTGTAAACAAGAAAAGTGATAAAGTTTGAGCAAATTTTGATAAAGAAAATGACAAAACGCCGTGTACATGGCCGAGAGCATAGAACTGCACCTTGACAGATAAGGAATACTTTCATACAAATGCTGCTGTAGGTGCAGCTCCGGTCGTGTTGTATATTTCGCACATGGCCAAAATTGGTCAAACCCACGGTAGTAAATTTAAGTGGCCTCCCGAAAGCAATTTTTCCAAAATATAGACGCAAATATTTTTCAAGTTTAGCCTTCGACCAAACCTTCCGTTAGGATTTTCAAACCTGCGTAAGGCTGTACGCAAACGTTTTTTTATTTGCGTAAAATGTATCAAAACCGCGTACGTGTAAGTACCTATAAAATAGGTGTATACGCGATACCGGGCTGGTCAATGAATAAAGTGTCCAATAAACATCAGCAGTGACAATGTCTTTTCGTTGGTTGCGTTTTGACATATTTTGGAAGTACTGACTAAACCGCTTGACGTCTTTTCTTCTTCTACTGTTTTCCGAACTGTCGACGGTCTTGCGTTTTGACATATTTTGGAAGTACTGACTAAACCGTAAACAGCAATTGGAAAAACTACCGTACCACCCTGATCAAAAGTATAGGCCTGCATGAGTACGCATCAGGCGCAACGGAAAAAAGATCATTTTTTGAAATAACGACGAACTCTATTGAATATAGGCCTATTACAGTTTTATTGGTACAGCCTAGACTTGGTTCAAGTCGGTGAATTTTAAAAAAATAAAATCATTTATAATAGTTTCTCTTGTGTCTCTCCTATTTCGTACAAACCTATCCGGAATTTGGCAGCTCACGCCAGGTTTTCCCAGCGATTGAATGCGTCACGTTTGAGTCTGCGCAGTAGTGAGTTAGTTTCTGTGCCGGATTCACCGACTTGGACTTCTTGCAAAGTACAGGCGGTGAGACGGACTGTGTACACAGTGACGTAGAGCAAATACAAAATGATTGACAGCCCCCGCCGTTATTCTGGCCAATAAGAAGAACGCTTGCTAATAAACCTCTGCATGCATTAAAAAGTTTGTTGCCATCTCCGTGCAAAGCTAGACATCGAGTACGTTTTATATCTGGGCGAATAATGGCATCAAGTTCGTACATCAACCGCGTTTTACAACTGATCGGTCGACCATCGCTAATCATGCGAGATTACCAAGAAAGCTTGTTGAGAGTTACATTGAGGGAAAAGATGTGTTCGTCTGCGCACCAACCGGCAGCGGAAAATCACTGACATACGAAGTCGCTCCACATTGTTTTGATTTCCATCGCTTTGGGCACGTAAGAGAACAGGCTACAACTGTAAGGACGGTGTCTTTTTCCATCCTTGAATAACCGGCCACGATTTCGCATTTTGTAACATGGGCCCAACAAACAACACAGATATTTTCACGCGTTTTCGGTGATAGAACAGAGGTCGTACCCGCACTCGACATTTTGTCAACAACGCCGTGTGAGTTTTATGCACGTCTCGTTTGGGTCAATTGGTAACTCCTCCCAATGTGTAAAATTTAGTGATGTCATCTTATGAATAAATTATGAGTAAAGAAAACGTCATCTCATGAATAATTTATAGCAACGCAAACCCTGCAAGAAAGCCAAGTCTGTGATTCCGGGTGAAACTCCGCTGTATAGCGTTCACTCCACTCATCGCGTTCACCCTACTCATCGCGTCCACTCACGCGCGCGTTTCACATGAGAGCAAAATACAAATCATTGCGTTCACTCCACTCAAACATTCACAAATCACAGACTTGAACCAAGTCTAGGTACAGCCTTGAAGGAAACAATTGACGCGACGTGATTTACAGGATGTAGGACAAATTGTTGCAAAATAATGAACATTTTTTATCCGCGAACATTTAATTTTTAGTCATGGATAAACTACGCATTGGAGGGAAACCACGTGGGCACGTCTTTGTTACCGAGACATTGTTTTTTTCAATGCGTATCGGATTACACAGACGTCATTTTACTTGGCGTACTTCTAAGTAATTATGCGTAAAATACGCTCTGCGTCGACAGTTTGCTTTTTGACAATCTGCAAAATCCTGCCCCGAAATATCAAATTGTTCATCTTTACCTCTCAAAAGTCGTAACATTCAACCGCGCCCGGTACTCTGAGTCACGTCCGGTGCCAGACAATGCGCTAAATTTACTTTTAACTTACTAGTACCAGTGGACGTACTTCTCCCGCAGGGCGTCCAGCATCACTATGCTCTCGGCATGCTCCTGCCCCAACTTTTGTGCACGCACAAAACTTTTCAACGTATGTCAGCGTGTGGCTCATACGTCCCGCACACGCGGGCTGTAAGTTTTAAGTAGGTTATGCGCTCGTTGACATTAGCATTCACACACATTACTTGTAAGTTACTCATAAGTCGAAATACGTCGAGATAATTGTCTAGCGTACCCAAAACGTATTTTAACCTATGACTACGTTATGAATACGCTATGTATAAGCCTAAAATTGAAAAACTTCATCGTTAGCTCAGCAAGAGAAATTTGTAGGGCGGCATACTTTGGCTAAATCGTCAAGGTGTGATAGGGGCCTTCGTAAGAGAGAATTAATATCCTTGCCAACCCGTTTACATCTTGGCTATATCCATACACAGTGGAACGGAAGACCCTCCACTGTTTATGCTACATTCTGAAGATATATCCTTGTTCATATGTTGTCAATATGGTTTCCATAATCATAACTTTCATGTAGGAAACGATCTAGTCGCACTTTTGGTACAGTTTAATTGTCGCATTATTTCTGACATGCATTACGCAAACTTTGTAGAATTTTTGATTGCGAGATGTACAGGTCACCGCTTCCCTCGGACATCAACTGATCTGATCAAATATGCAAGTTTCAAACCTGAATTTTCAAGCGCACAACAAACTAGCATGGGGCCGTTGCCCGGTGTCCCAAGGTAGAACAAAGTTGTGAAAATGCGCAGCCCAGTAGGATACTGTAACGCTTCACAAATATAATGAAAATGTTCTGATATGGTGTATCTTCCACCTGTTTTGCATCTTTAAAGTTCATTATGCAAATTCTATGCAGTACATCACTAGAGCAGGTGCCGTCTCGGCTTTGCCGGCGAAAGGGTAATCCGGCCCGGTGGCTGATTTTGGCGTGCCGTACTAGTCAACACGCCCTTGCAAAAATTTCGCCCTCCATCCTGGTTCACGCCGAGACAATTTAGGAGTGACATGTGCCAGCAGAACTGTACGGAGACTACAGCTGGCTAGGCGGTAGAAGTGTTTAGGGCCCTAGCCGCGACCGTGGGCTCCCGTACGAGAGCGGGGAGAGGCTAGAGCAATAAATTGTCTTCTTGGACCCAAGGGGGCAGGAGCATGCCGAGAGCATGGTGATGGGGAGGCCCTGCGGGAGAAGTACGTCGGCTCCCGGCCGGCGCCCGACGTGTCCGACGATGGCTTCCAATATTTTCGCTCTCAATTGTGGTTCACGCCAAGAATATATATAAAGAGCGGTTGCGGTCGGCTTTGTCAGCGGAAGGGTAATCCGGCCGATTTAGCGTCCCGTACAGGTCTTTCCGCACACCCTTGCAAAATTTTCAAGAGGGTGCCGTCTCGACTTTGCCGGCGGCATGGTAATTCGGCCCGGTGGGTGGATATTGGCATTCCGTACCTGTTAGTACACCCTTGCAAAAATTTCGCCCTCCATCCTGGTTCACGCCGAGACTATATATATATATAAGCGGGTGCAGTCGGCTTTGTCAGCGAAAGGGTGATCCGTCCTGGTGGGTGGATATTGGAGTTCCGTATCTGTTATTATAACACGCCACATGCTCATTCCGTGTCGCGATTCGCCAGAATACGTCACGTGACGAGAAAATAGATACGTCTAGTCCCCACCGGATCGAAAAAAGTGACATCAGAGAGTATTTTTTGAAACGCTATTTCCCTAGGGAAATAGTTCTGACCAAATTTGGAAAAGTGCCCGGTCACGTGACCGTCACGGGCGGAGTGTCGTCTGCAGCTTTGCAACAATGGCGGGAGACGTACGTGCTGTGCGTCCGGGATAGGTGCCGACACGTTCTCTAAAACAGATTTTCCAACATTTTCCAACATTCCAACAGCGTAGGAACTTGAACAGCTCACCGACGGAAAAGATTAAAGTGCAACTAAGGATGTCGCTAGGTATGCTTAGAATATTTTTTGAAAGACGGTGGTACCACGTACAACTGAAACCGCTGTACATCGCTCAGTAAACTTGTCACAATGGATTGTTGCGGTGCAAAATATCAAAACACATTAAAAACTATATAACAATATAACATGAGCATGTGGTGTGTTATAAAACACCTAAAGCCTGGTCTTTATTCGGGCTATAGCGCTCGTCTATTACCCCTCGTGGCCGTGTGTTACCAGAAACACATCGCTATACCCCTCGGCCTACGGCCTCGGGGAATAGCGATGTGTTTCTGGTAACACACGGCCCCTCGGGGTAATAGACGGGCGCTATAGCCCTCATGACCAGGCAATAGGTGTTTAATATACCCTTGCAAAATTTTCGCCCTTCATCCTGGTTCACGCCGAGACTATATATAGAGGATCACTCTTGCTCGAAAAGCGTTGAAGGGGAATGCGAGAAAGTACGGACTTTTGCTGTGCTTTGGAGGCTTTAGCTTCGGCATTGCCGGTATGGTACATTGGCCCCGAAGCCATCGTCGCCCCTGCGACGGAAATGTGCAGTACGTGCACACGTGAATATGTACATGAGGGAGCAGAGGTGCCTTGTAGCACACGAATTATCCTGTCGTCCTGTTCACTTGCAGTGACGGTAGGGCACACGGACGGAAAGAGAAATGTGCGACAATACAGGGCTTCTGTCCGCGAACGATAGTGTCCCCTCCGGGGAAAGTGCAAGAAGGTGGCGGTCTCTTGCAGCTTCCATGATTCAGCACTCGGTTTTGCCTGACCGGGGAGAAAGTACAGGGCTTCTGCCCGCGAACGATTGTGTCCCCTCCGGGGAAAGAGCAAGAAGGTGGCGATCTCTAAGCTTGCAGCTTAAAGCTCACGAACTGTCCTGTCCCCTTCACTTGCTGTGACGTGCAGCACATGAACGGAAATATGCGAGAGAGGGGGAACTGCGAGAAAGCCGGTCTCTTGCAGATTCCATGCGCACTAGGTTTCGCCTGGCCTGGTCGTGCGCGCCGCTACCGGCCACCGGGCCGTTCGCTGCTCTGGTGGCAAGACAGTGTCTTGGAGGGCGATCGGCAGATGGCGCGGGTTGGTCCGCTTACCTTCCTGCTCACCGGCCCAGTGCGTTCTTCCCATGCCGACGTCTCGACACAGAGACCAAGGCGCTCTCCAAGGCATTTCGGAAATGACGGGTCGGGCAGCGCTGCTCGCTGCGACACTTGGGACGACGGTGCTCGGACCCTCGGCGATCAAAGTTAACGGTGCGTGAGGTCCCCCTCGACTGGCGGCTGGGCATGCCTTGCTCTCGGCCCGAAAGCACAGCCCTCCCGGCGTGTGCTCTTGGTTACCTGGTTATTAGGTCCAAGACCTATCAGGGTCTCGCGGCCCGGTCCCACTGGCGAATTCTGGATAACCTGGCGGATCGCACGGCCTCGGCGCCGGCGACGACTCATTCAAGTGTCTGCCTATCAACTTTCGAAGGTAGGTTATACGCCTGCCATTGTTGTGAACAGTAACGGGGAATCGGAGTTCGATTCCGGAGAGGGAGTCCGAAAAAAGGGTACCACATCCAAGGAAGGCAGTAGGCGCGCAAATTACACGAGCTGGGTTTAGACCGTCGTGAGACAGGTTAGTTTTACCCTTACTGATGAGACCGTCGTTGCTACAGTAATTCTGCTCAGTACGAGAGGAACCGCAGATTCAGACACTTGGTCCTACGCGCTTAGCCGATAGGCCGATGGTGCGAGGCTACCCTCTGGGGGCTTACGACTTTGAACGCCTCTAAGTCGGAAACCCACCTGGTGCGCGACGACCCGATGGCGCCGCTCTTGGGGGAGGTGCCGGATAAGGCCAGCGACCGCCCGGGTCCTCCCCGCCGAACGCGGCCGGCGCCGAGACGAGGAGCGCCGGCCTCTTGGCGGAACAAGTGCCCCCGTGAAAGAGGCGCCAAAACACTTGCAGATGACTTTGGTGTGGATCGGGGTGTCGTACTCAGCAGAGCAGTCTCTTCGCTGCGATGGTGTTGAAAGTTAGCCTCCACGACCCGCCGGCTTGCCCGCAGCGGTCGGGCAAGTTCGGCCCTGGCCTGACCGGATCTTGTCGGGGAGAGGCTATGGTAAATTTTTTTTTTCTTCGGGAACTGAGATGGGGATCAAGCTTGCTGAGTGCGGACATCGCGGGGTGGTCGGCTGGAGAGGTGCCTAGACACCCCGCCGTGCACCGTTTGCTTGCCAGACTGTGTCGGGGAGAGGCAAGAGTCAAAACTTTGTCGTCGGGTGACCGACATATGGGTAAAGTTGCAGAGGACGAGCATCGCGGGATATTCTGCCCATGAGGCGCGTAGGCGCCCGGCAGCGCTCCCTTGGTTTGCCAAGGTTGTGCTGGGGAGAGGCAAGGGTTTAGTTGGGTGACCCAGACTATGTAAAGTTGCAGACTACGGGCATCGCAGGATGCCCTGCGGAGAAGGTGCGTCGGCGGACTGCGAAGTGACCACTGCCCCGCCATCACACATTAGCTGCGGGCGGGTAAGCAGTGGTTGCAAGTAAAGTTTTTGTCCTTCCCGTAACAGTAGGAGAACCAAACTCTCGTGACATATTACCGGGATAATGGTCTTCAAAATTAAATCTCCGACGCAAAAAGGTCGAAGGTCAAGGTCAGACCCGATCACCACGTCGGACCTGTACTGAATTTTTCAATTTCTTGAATTATTTGCCAGCGGTATGTAGAATAGACGTAGATAAGCCCATCATGTGGTTTTCAACGCCCCAAAACTATTAGAAGTGGAAATATTCTACCATCGCCCGAGGTATGTCCAACATAGGCCGCATCCTAGATTCGGTGATTTGGCCGGGTATGCCTCTACAGAAAATCGGTTATAAATAAGCACGAAGTTGGTCGATTATAAAAATTTCCCCAGTTTTAGACTGAGAAATAGCCGGAGTATTTAACCGATTTTATTTTGCCTAGTGTTGTGCATGCATATAGGGCCGAAGGGTGTAATTGTGGCCAGTAAATGTGGTAACTTTTGGTGTTTGTAACTTTTTATTCAGTTTGTCAGCTTGTTTCTTCCCACTGAAGTTTGACATCGCAAAGTAATTTGGGATGTAAACATAAGAAATCTGTGATTGTTGACAACTATATTGTGGGTCTTTACATTATGAATAATAAACAAGAAGTCTAAAATTTAGGCAGCTTTCATTGGTAAGTAAAATGGGGAATACTCAGAAAATATATGACAAAGAAACAGAGATTGTTTGTCATATGCTTGCTCAAGTATGTAGTTTAAAGCAACGGACAATGACAAATATTTAATTTGAAATGAATGAACTTTAATAACTTAAACCTTGACCGCTGGTATAAAAGGAACGCGCATAAACATGATGTTTATTTCATTTGAATAAGGTTACCAGCATCATGCAGACAGCTCTGCAAAATATCCACGCAAAGCACTAATGGAGAAACATTTTCAACACGTTTTCATGTGTGATAAACGCATGAATATCCATCGAATGCTGTTTTAACAAAACGCTAGACATTTCGGTCGCAGTATATAAGCTTAGGCAAAACTTATCGAACCTTGCGCCAACAGAGATGAGCAGACCGCCGGACCATTTCAATTACGGGTTTACCGACTGAATTAACTTTAATAACTTAATGACTGAACGAAATTTAATAACTTAACGATTAATTAACTTAAATAACTTTTAAAAGGTAAAACTTCACTATTCACAGTATGTAAATCTTTTGGCAGCTTCCATACAAGTACATAATAAATAGCGTAAATGGTGCATATACACATTTGAATCTTTACAAATACAACATGGTGAGGTGTGAGGGTACCGGAAATCGACAATTGCGGGGCCAAAGTGAGGGCTCTCACAATCGAAGTGCGAGCAAATGTGAGGGCTTGAAGTGAAGGCCCTCACTTTCAAAGAGCGAGTGATAGTGAGGGTGTGACTTTCACCTAGATCTGATAAAAACTTTAATACAATCAAAGTCACTCCTCCCGGGTCACTCCTACATTTGTAAAACCGCGATACGACTTCCAAGAAAGTATAATAGGCTGCGGCGCAGCGCTGTGTATGAGCGAATGGATGAGCGGTGACCGTGAACCGTTTAAATACATGTAGGCCCCTAAATGTCGACAAAATAAAGCATAGAGGGGGCTGGAATTGGCGAGAGGGAGAGGGGATTACGCAGTAGGGAACTGATTGTGGTCTTTCGGGTATGGTTTGGACATTGGCGCTGCACAGATATCGAAAGTGTAGAGATACTTTCCTGAAATTCGACTAACCTTTTAATAAAAGAAGAATAAAACCACAAGTGTTGAAGTTACTCTTCAGATTTTAATTTCGCAAGTTTGCTATTAAAGTTAGTCTATACTGAAAGAAAATGATCTCCATAGTCTTCTGTTTAAAACAAAAATGTTCTTCAATAGCGCGTGTCTTATGATCGATGATGCCAAATTTTTATTTATTTTATAAACGCAGATTAATGCACCGAACCGCCTTACCTTACCTGCCTGTCACGGAGTTCAATACTATATATTTCAGGCACACTATGTCAACTTATGCGTCGTCCATCGAGTGGCCTGTGGCGAAGTGTCACAGATCTCTCCGCTTGCAATCGCGGCCACTCGGACATAACACCCAAATTTGATTTGTTTGAGATTTTTAATTGTAACGTACAGCCACGGTCCCCATAGAGGGACCGTGGTACAGCATTGAACTACCGAATGACGAATTTGTCGACCGCAAAAAAATGTCACCGGTGGTGATAATTTCCTGAAACCCTTTCAATCCGTAAAAACCATGGGTAACCAGCTTATTTGATATGCATTTTGCCATGTTCAGTTTTGATGCAAACAGGCAAATACTAGTGACAAGCTGTCATTCGTGTGAGTGCCTATTTACTTTGGTGACAAAAGAAGACAAGTATCAGTAACAAACGTCGAGTGAAACAATCATGGGCCAAATCATTTGTTGTTCACACCTGCAGCCTCATAAGCTGGGTCGGCGGAAGGTTGAGCGATCTTGTTATTAGCACCTTGTCTATTTCTGATTCGCCTTAGCAAACTAGTGCTGACACGCACCAAAAACCCAAAACTTTCTGCCGATCACACCACAGATCCAATTTAAAATGCTGGACAAAATGCTAAGTATACAACAAATGAACCTGCAGTGTACGAGTTTGGTCGACTGATCCGCAGTAGCAAATCGCACCATGGAGCTAGAATCCTTTTCTGGCTCCATGATCACACGAACCAAACTGACGCAAAATTTCTCTCCTTGTCCATGTAAAAGCACACCGATTACACAACAAACAAGAATGAGAGCAACACACCTCTAAACCGATGGAGCTAAACAGTTAGGTCCATGCTAAACCGGAGCCATCCGATTGTTTCGTATCTACGGTACATTCTTTTAAATTCGCCAAATGTGAAATCTTGAAATCTATTCCGTAACTCACAACGCTTTGTAAAATTTGTGTTCAGTCTTTTCGTCTTTTGTAGAAAATAGTGGACGTCGGGATATTTACAAATCCTGCTGGTTTTCTTGTTACTGACTGTCGTTTAAAGTTGGTGACGTAATGTGATAACTATTGAACACGTGAATTTACGGTAGTTCACTTTTTGGAGGTGGCTGCAATCGGAGTTGCCGAGTCTTTAATTTCCGTCTTTTTGAAGTCATATAGGATGTAGTTGTAGTGGGCTAGTGTAAATTAGACTAGTATAAAAAATATTGAATATTCAACTTTTTGCACCTGGGATGTATATATTATCGAACTCAACCAATTATTGCACAGTAATAAGCTCATGCGCAATGTTTCTTCCAATTTTATTGGCTGTGCATGTTTTACACGTGTACAGTGGCATGTAGATTAGTATAAATGCACGGCCACGAGGCAGATTTATCTCTTTGATTAATGTGTCATAGTGGCAGCATGGCACAGGAGGTGTATCCGTAATTTTTCTGGTATCTCTGATGAAGCGTTACTTGAAGCCTCACAAGCAGCACATCTGAACGAGCTTGGCTTCGAAACTACTGATGTAGCATTGACCAGCATCCCTTCGGTGAGTCATTAATTAGTAATTTCCGCCATTTCCACTTTTAAAACGTACCTTGTCATTGAACATGCACGTGAGAATTTATATTGAATAGTTTTATTTCATTAAAGGATATTCCAAGAGGGCGGTTTGCTGACCCAGCGTCGGTCTTCTGCGTACAGGGAGTTGCAAAAATTCCATTCCCAGGAATATTCAACGCCGTAATATGTGCATGGGCGCTACGGACTTATGATAACTCATAGTATAGAAACGATGGCCACAGACGATTTGCATTATTGGATGAGAAAGTTCGTTCCGGAGATGAGGAAATTCGACGGGCACCCGTACCCACCAAAAACTTTACTCTCATTGTTTGTTTCAAAAGACAAACCCGGATAAACTTTCTTGCCGACAAAGAATTCGTCGGTTTCCGTCAGGTTCTTGAAGCAGAGATGAAGAGACTCTAGCATTGGTATTGAAACAAACAAACGGGCTGAGGAGGCAATATCTACTGAGCAAATCGATATACTGTGGAAAATGAAAAAAAAATAGGTGACCATTCACCAGAGTTCTTGTTCACACAATGGTATTCTTGAATGGGAAAAATTTTGCCCCCCAGAAGTGGACAGGAACACGGCGCGCTTCACTTTGACCAACCTCCGATTACTTTGCATGAACCTGATGGCAACACTCCGTATCTGCTATACGTCGAAGACCTGTCAAAGAACAATCTAGACGTACTGACACACATGAAAGAGCGTCGCAAGGAAGTGAAACATTACGCAAATAGTGAGATGTCATGTCCGGTTATATAAAAATGTTTCGCTGTGCCCACCTTATGGCAAAAAGAATGGATTCTACCTGCAACACCTGTGTAAATACGAAGAATCATCAAATGTGTGGTTCAGGTGAACAGCCTGTGAGTCCCAACACCCTGCAACTTGTGGTACTAGAGCAGCTGGGATTACCAACCACAGCCTGAGAGCTAGAGCTGCTACAAGCTTCTAACAAAACTGAGTTGATTAACAGTTGAATATGGAACGTACATGACATCGTTCAGTGGAAGGCGAGTATCCTCTTTATTTTAAACGTTTTCATAAGTATATGGACTTTATAATCTCTAAATATGGAGGGCAATTGTCAAATGTAGAAATTCGATCAGAGAGATTGCACTATTTTACCGATGATCATCGAAATTATTAATAATTTGTAAATTTTAAAGGTGAAAGATACTTTATCAACATTTTCTAAAAACCTATCTTCCTACTTAAAAATTCATATCAAAACAAAGGCTAACTTTCATATTATGTCAGGGATAATTATCAACAATTGCGATCTATTGTGGGAAGGGGTTGAAGACTGATAAAAAGTATTTTGCTCATTACTGATTTACTATTTACTTTTCAAGGATCCGGAGTTGGTGATTTCAAACGTTCGAGTCGGGAACAACAGAAGAGAGCGAGTGACATCTTAAATGGTGCAGCTGCAACCAAAAGCAATCACACAACACCAATTAAAACTGAAAAGACCGACGTCAAAGACTTTGAAATGTCCAGCAATGTCAAATCTGGTGTGGTTTACAACTATTGTATTTTCAATATTCATAAACAGAAATTCGGATAAAATTAAACAAACATGCCTGAATGTTGCACTTTGTAGTTATGTCTGCGTGATATTGTCTCGAGGCGTAGCCGAGGGGCAATATTACGACCGTACCGACAAATATTCGTAGGGTCATTAGAGTCAACGAGATCTTCACAATATTGAGACGGGAGGGGAAGACAAAAGTAGTAAGCACGCAAGAGCAGTAGGGCATAGAAATGAGTATTATCTTGCTATGTTTTTTGGTTCGCAAGTTTCGTTAATTTAGGCAACATCTTCATGCCTAACGCATTTTTCCCCTGCATTTTGCAGTCTTAGAGCAGGCACGAAACCATTAACTTCACAAAATTTAACAAGTCGCTGGCAGGTCAGCCTCGGGTTGAGCTTGTATGTGACTCAAAAAATGATTTGCAAACCCCTGCATATCAAACGTTGAACATATTATTTCCCTACATGAGAAATGAGCGTAATCAACCTAGAAGCTATTAGAACTAGACTTTGTCAGCTAATCCCAATTACCGAGGACCAGTAGCACATCTATCAACTTCTCCCAGCAACCATAGTCACTCCAACAAAACTGAGGGAAACCGTAGTTAATAGTCCGACGTCGCGTCATCGGCCAACTTGCCAGGAGGATAATTTGTAATGTGAATACTTAATCTCTCTCTCTCTCTCTCTCTCTCTCTCTCTCTCTCTCTCTCTCTCTCTCTCTCTCTCATACTCTTACTCATATATACTGGCAACTCTAGGCACCTGTGGGCAGACCGTATTTTTTCTCATAGACATTTCATTTTGTCGCTTTGAAAAGCATGATCAGCGTTGGCTGTGTAAGCAAAGAGTAGTAGGTATAAGTATAGAATCATTGTAGTTTCTGAGCGTGTAAAACTGCTCTTCTACTAGAGTTACATCGCTGAAGTTAGAGGCTGCTTGCTTGCGCCACGATTACCTGCACATAGAGGTAAAAAGTAACCTCCATGCTCGTGTAGAGTCAACGTGCTTGCACTCAAGTTTGTTCAAACCATGGAGGTGCCTCCCTGTTCAAACTGAAGCACAGTCAGTGTGAAAGAAGACACTCATGCAGCGCTATGGCCTGAGCTTATTTTATAGTAATAGATCCCGCAAATAAGTTATCAATGCTGTGGTCAGTTACTTACACACTCATTATACACAACCACACCCGATCAACATTCACGTAAATTTGGATCCCGGGGTCCCACAGCAGGTGCGATTAAGTCCGACCCAGTTTTGGAACATGTATGGTAAAACCGACTCAGTTTTGGAACATGTATGCTGTTGGAAGTACTCTTCCATACCTGATATATGTGGCTGGACGTGCCATTCATAATTTCATTCGGACGACTACATGTCTGTAAAGTAGATTCTAAAGGCCGTCTTCAATCTGCAACGCTCGTCCACTCAGTTACTCGGCCTATTCGCCTAACCGTGAAGGAAACCATAGTTTCACAGGACGCTATGATCTAGATTGTATGTAATTGTGCGCTGTCGTTTGGTCCTTTTCAAGGTTGACTCTGAATAATAAACCTAATCACGATCGTGACTCCCGTTTTTGATAGAACTATATCTATATCCGTCATTGAGTGTTCATGGCGTCCCCTTCACTTTGAGAAATGTTAAATGTTTTTCACAAAACGTATTGTCATTGTTTGGCTGTTGAATATTGTGACTCAAACACTGATCATGCAAAAAATGTAATAATATCTGAGTTCAATGTCACTTCAAACAATTTTACCGAGTGCGAAACAAATTGAAACCCCTCTCAGATAGCACCATTGCACACATCAATTTCTCAAAATTTCCGATTTGAGAGATGGTCCCTCCTCTGGCGCTCTCCCCTTTGGGGTGTTCTAACAGTTTTACGCAGCAAAATAGCCACTCATCGATTTCTCAAAATTTCCACACAAGATAGGGGACACCCCTCTTACACTTCCCCCCTCAGCCTCTTGCGAGTTCTTCCCCTTGTGCTTTCAAATTTTCGCCCAGTCAGATATCCTTGTGAAAACCCTGTCATGATCCCCATCCAAATGCTATATGGTTTGATACGGGTTATAGCGTGAGCTTTTATTCTGTATATTGTTTTCACTTTGAATTTCGTTTTATTGGCTTCACCTCAACCATCATGAGATAACCGGTGATAATCTAGCAGAAAACATCAGGACGTAAAAGATTTTAACTATCGCTGAATTTTTGTAATTTTACAAATACATCTATTGGTATTTAACTTTTCAATGGGGCGTTAGTCAAAATTTCTGAGTTAGAGAGGGGGTTACTCAAATTCATCATAGTTGGCGGAGGGGTTACTCGAAATTTCGGAGTTTCCGATGAAATTCCTCCGATCCCCCAGGTCGTACATAATGACGGCTTCCTACTCATATTTTTATTTGGACGAATATATCAGCTTCTTAGTGTTTGGAAATAAGTGTGTTTCGATAATTTCCATCGGCGACTTCACTCAGCTGTTCGCTCACACAGCACTGTACCTCCATGGAGATCGTATTGCGGTTTTAGGGGTGACTTTGATCGTAAGTTTTCATTCGATCAAGGTGATAAAATAAATGCTGACCAGCACTAATAATGTACAGACCCTCACTATCGCTCGCTCTTTGGAAGTGAGGGCCCTCACTTCAAGCCCTCACATTCGTTCGCACTTCGATAGTGAGAGCCCTCACTTGGCTCCGCACTTGTCGATTTCTGGTACCCTTACATACCTGGTGTACTGCAAATATTTGGAAATCAACATTTAATGAGACACCCGTCATATTTAATTTTACCGTCGAACTGATAGTGCGTCTACAAATCCAATCAAAATTCGGAAAGGAATATTTTGTAAAGATTTCATCCATGTTCAAGTGCAGTAAGCTGACAAGAGATTATTTATATAACCATTGCATTGATTTTTCCAAACCAATAAATTATAATTGCCTCAATCCAAAATGCAAAGAATTCGATACCCGGGTATGCTAATAATCTTTACTGAATTACCCAAAAGGCAATTACATGCAGTCTAACTGGGTCAGTGGCTGTAACTTAAGTTGAATTTTTTATCACTGTTTTTGTTTTTAACCCTTTGAGTGCTTTAATTGTTCTCACCGAAATGTTAGTGCAACATTTTTACTAATTTTTATGAATTTGTAATTTTTTTAAAAATTTTGGACAAAATGGACATCACATTTCATTGGCTACAGTTTGTTATCAAACTTTTGACAAAATTCTGTCAAAAACTGACTGGCATATATTTTCTAAAGGTAACAAAAGTTGACTTTGGCGCTCAAAGGGTTTACAAAAATGAAGTTGTTGTACTCCCAAGACCATGTTGAGATACACTGTATTTAGACAGCCGCTCATGTGTAGACTTCATTGTCATTGATGACAAGTGGGTGCCTGCACCATGTCAGACCATGTTACAAATGTTTGTAGATCAGCATCACATGCGATTTGGAGGTTAGGAAAGATTCGTGATCTTCTTGACCAACGTACCACGGAGAAACTTGTTCATGCCTTCATTACATCACGTTTAGATTATTGCAACAGTCTTCTTTTTGGTCTTCCGAATTTTGAAATACGTAAACTCCAGGCTATTCAAAATTCAGCCGCTCGGCTTGTTAGCAGAAAGAAGAAAAGGGACCACATAACACCAGTACTGCAAAATTTACATTGGCTTCCAGTCCAGAAACGAATTGATTTTAAAATTCTTTGTTTCACTTATAAAATTCTTACAGGCCAAGCCCTGACTATTTAGCAGAAATGCTTACAGTACGTCATACTGGTCGTACACTTAGTAGGTGAGCGGGCAGGCTCACCTGTTTTTCACACTTAATGTACCCACCTTACATACAGCCATATCATACATCATTTGAAAGCTTATTATCTCTACTTCAAGAAAATTGACGATGTGGAGCTGCCAAGTAGGGCCATAACCCCCTAATTTGCATAATCCACTTGGGTACCAAATTTGCATAAATATGATATAAAATTAGGAAATTCATTGTTAACTACTCTAAACATACTTTTAAACTACCGAGTGATATATTAAATGAAAGGTATTTGCATGTAGAATACAAACTTGATATCCAAAAAGATATTTAAAATGGTTTTACTGAAATATTTTCATATTTCTATTGAAAAAAATATTTTCTCCTTTTGAATAACAATATTTTAAAAAATTTAACCCATACAGCGACATCATACAGCCACATTATACATCATTTGAAAGCTTAGTATCTCTACTTGAAGAAAATAGACAACATTTAGCTGTCAAGTACAGCCGTAGCCACTAATTTGCATAAATCCGACGGGTACCCAATGTGCATAAATGCGATATAATATTAGATACTTATTCTTCACTACTCGAAACATACTTTTAAACTATCGAGTGATATATCAAATGAAAGGTATTTGCATGTAGAATACTTAACAGACATCCAAAAAGATATTTAAATTCATTTCACTGAAATATTGCCATATTAATATTCAAAAAATATTTTCCCCTTTTCAATAACAATATTTAAAAAAATTTAATACAAAAAGCCAAATCGTACAGCATCATCATACGTCATTTGAAAGCTTACTATCTCTACTTCAAGAAAATTGACAATGTGGAGCTGTCAAGTACGGACATGGCCCTTAATTTGCATAATTTACATGGCTACCCAATTTGCATTAATGCGATATAAAATTAGACGTTTATTAACTACTATAAACATACTTTAAACTATAGAGTGATATATCAAATGAAAGGTATTTGCATGTAGAATACAAAATGGATTTCCAAAGAGATATTAAAATGATTTTACTAAAATGTTTTTGTACTAATGTAGAACAATATACTTTCCCCTTTTGAATAACGATATTTTAATAATTTTAACTCATAGAACTGCATCACACAACCATATCAAACGTTATTTGAAAGCCTATTATCTCTGCCTTATGAAAAATGACGATATGCAGCTGACGAATAGGGCTGTAATTATTTAATTTGCATAATTCGCACAGCTACCTAATTTGCATGAATACGATATAAAATTACAAAAATCCATTGTCAAGTATTCTAAACTTACTTTTCAACTATCAAATGATAGGTATTTGCATGTAGGATAGAATTATGAACTCCAAACGTGTATTCAAAATACTCTTATTGAATATTTTCAGTTAAATCGTAAACGTCTTGACTCGTTTTTAATATTCAAAATATTGTGTAGTAAATACGAATAATGCTCACGTTATACGGATAAATATCTGAATTTGTTTTGCAATTGATTTTTTGTTTATTAAGGATATGCAGACTGGAATCTTTTTTCTATCTAATTCCCATATAGCTGAACAACAAGAATACATAAAACCAATTGGGACTAATTCGGGATAATTTGGTCTTCATACTTTGCAAATTTTCTAAAAAGTGTTTTGTGCTCTGTAGTTCAGTGTTGAAATATTACAAGTTTCTCTTAAAAAACAAGTAAAAAGAAAAGCAGATGTTTAAATTTGAATATTAAGCCGACATTACTTCACCATCTAATTATCCCAAATTAGTTCCAATCTTGTTATAAATAGCTGTATGTTGAATGGCCCTTTTGTATGATTGATGTCATTTTTGTTTCAATTTCTCTAGAAATATTGTTTTAAAGGAGATCATTTGTTACTACATCTGTGCCACATCTGTATTTTCAGTTCAGTTTGTGGAATCTGTAGATGGAAGGCACCATGTTTCATTTATCCTATTTATTGTTATATAATGAAGGAAAAGCAAGTCAACACACCATTCATATCTCCGTTGTTTGCATTTTGTGTATGATATTGTGTACATTGTCAGTGTATATTATGTTTGGCTGTTTTATATAAAGTGTTAATTAGCCATGGCGATTCTTCCAGTGAACAGTAAAATGCTGGCACCACTTACAAGTTGGTACCTCATGCTAAAAATACAAGTGAACAAAATGACGCCCACCAGGAAAGTTCGTGGGCCGCCCAATTATAAGTGGACGATGCAGTCCAACCTTTCACAGATCAGAATTCATTGACTATTTTCTCAACAAATCGTAAAGAAATAAACAACATACATCAACGATACGACAGATTTTACTTGGAAAATTGAGACAATAAAAGTTCTGGTCAATGCGACATTGGTAACACTAGACATTGTTTCAATGTACACTTATACACAGCACAATGAAGCAATGGAATCAGTCGGCAGAGTATTAAATCGGGAAAGATCATCTAATGATTGCATAATCAAACAACCAACAACAAAATATATGATAGCACAGTCCCTCTATCCGCGGACTGTGATGATAGCTATGCTGAAAATGATCTTGAAAAACAACACTTTCAAGTCAACAGTGAATTTTACCGTGAGGTATTTGGGTGCAGTACGGGATCTTCAGTTTTACCAGAAATTCCCGACATTACATTTCACAAGACAAAATGAGAATAATTCAGCAACACACTGAACAAATATCGCTCTGACTGAGATTCAGAGACGATGTATGATTCTCATTGGAGCTTAATGAATTCATATCAAACATAAACAAATGCATCATACTTTCAAATTTTCGAAAGCTCTTCTCAGGAAATTATATCGTTAGACCTCATTATCCATAAAGGTCACCCATGCAACAAAGCGAACGTTCTCGACTGCAATACACACACAAAACCAAAAGATACATTGCGGTTAATGAAACCAAACGGCAACATTCAAGGGCCTTGTTAAACGCGCAACATTACAATACATTAGAACAATCATGCAACAACAAGACAATACAAAATACAAGATATTTTCGAGATAAAAGTAATGAAATGCGACAAAATGATTCTAAATCTTGTTTAATTATTACTAACTTTGGACAATCGGATGACATTTAAATGTTATTTAATTTTCATTAGATTACTTTCAAAACCTTGGAATCGTAAAAAGTAAAAGGGAACCAAAATATTTTCAGGTCCCCTATATGCAGATCAAAAACTCCAAGTACCCCTCTACAATCTCCCAAAATTTTCGAATCCAACCCGAATTCCTCCGCCCCTCACCGTTATTTGTGAGCGTAGCCTAATCACATACATAAGAAACAGAAATATAAGCGTTACGATGATGCCAAACTTCACAACAACTACAACAGTCCGATCTCCGATTCAAATGAACATACAACAAATACAGGCTGAACGAACAGTAGACATTCTAGCTTCCGTACTTGAACAAACTGAACTTCAGTGGAACAACTCGATTGGTAACATCTACAATCATTCAATCAGTGCACATGTTCCACCAAAAGAAAATGAAGGGCTGATGAAGACAACTCTACTCTCGAAAGATAGCATCAAAGGATCGCAGTGTCAAATTAGTCTTGCTACGTAGATTAGGGCTACGTCCCGCCATGGCAAATCAACACTATACATAAAACGGCCAAACATAACATAATATACACTTACAATATACACAATATCATACACAAAATTCAAACAACTAAGATATGAACGATGTGTTGAGCTGCTTTCTCTTCTTACATGTCACCAATTGTGTCTGCTGTCAAATTAATCTTCCCTGCACAGACCTTTGTTCCTGCAAAGGCAGCGATAAGTGTGGCAACCCTTTTACTCATGACAATGCTGGTGAAGAAGAGGATGATGAATTCCTACAATTACTAGATTTACTGGAAATAACATGAATGACTTGGATCATGAATCATGCCATTATTTTGACTTCAGCTTACTCTGACACATTGTTTCAGCTACAGAGTTACATTTCAACAACTACAATAGTGTCGTTCATGTGGATCTTTTTCATGTTTGCACTTAATAGTAATTGGTGATATTGTCCCAACACATTTTTACAAAATAATGTTGGCGTTCAAATCATTTACCATATATGTTAAAATCAAAATGTTATATAGATATCCTGTTTTCATGGTTACAGCATAACAAGAAAATGTTGGTATTCTTGAGTAACATTAAAAAGTTTCCTTATGCTGTGAATGGCTATATTATAATCCAAACAAAAGGCATATTCGAAGAATCAGCCTCTGACCTCTAAAAGCTGGACATCGGTATTGGATAATATTGTAAACAAGAAGAGATGTTTATATGTTTTAAAACATACATTCAACAAAAAAGTAATAATTTTCAGAACTAATTTCAGCTGTTTGTTCTCCATGTTCTATGCACTTTTTTCACATCATAATGCTTGTGGTTGCATTGATACTTTAGTTATTTTTTAAAATACATTATTCAAAAGAGGAAATATTTATTTCAACAGAAATATGAAAATATTTCAGTAAAATCACTTTAAATATCACTTTTGATATTAATTTTTTGTTTCACATGCAAATACCATTACCAAATACCAAATATCACTCGATAGTGCAAAAGTATGTTTACTAATTTAATATCTCATTTCTGCAAATTGCTTACCTGTGTAAATTATGCACATAAAGGGGTACAGCCTTCCTCGATAGCTCAACATTGTCAATTATCTTCAAGTAGATATAATAAGCTTTCAAATGACGTATGATGTGGCTGTATGATAGGGCTATATGTGTTAAAATTTTTAAAATATTGTTATTCTAAAGGGGAAAATATTTTTTTCCATATAAATATGAAAATATTTCAGTGAAATCAATTTCAATATCTCTTTGGATATTAATTTTGTATTCTACATGCAACTACCTTTCATTTGATATATCACTCGATAGTTTAAACGTATGTTTAGAGAAGTTAACTATAAATTTATAATACTATATCGCATTTATGCAAATTGGGTATGCGTGTTGATTATGCAAATTAGGGGGTTATGGCCCGATTTGGTAGCTCCAAATTGTCAATTTTCTTGAAGTAGAGATAATTAGCTTTCAAATGATGTATGATGTGGCTGTGTGTTGTGGCTGTATGTGTTAAATTTTTAAAATATTGTTATTCAAAAGGGGGAAATATTGTTTTCCATATAAACATGAAAATATTTCAGTGAAATCAATTCAATATCTCTTTGAATATCCATTTTGTATTCTACATGGAAAGACCTTTCATTTGATATATCACTCGATAGTTTAAACGTATCGTTAGAGAAGTTAACAATAAATTTCAATTATTATATCGCATTTATGCAAATTGGTTACCCTTGTTAATTACGCAAATTGGGAGGTTATGGCCCTACTTGGCAGCTCCACATCGTCAATTTTCTTAAAGTAGAGATAATAAGCTTTCAAATGATGTATGATGTGGCCGTATGTAAGGTGGGTACATTAAACTCCTAAAATAAGGCTCTTTTTGTGGATTCGCGCCGCTCGCCTATAGGTCCCAGTCTAGTGGTGCGATCATTTGTGCATCAGCCTGTTTGCAATACGGTTTTTTATGGCAATAGAGCCTTTTCTGTATGTGCTCCCCATTTGTGGAATGCTTTACCATTTGTGATAAGGCTTGCTAATTCTTATAACAATTTTAGAAGTCAGTTAAAAACTTATCTTTTTAGCTCATTTTATTCCTAGACATTTTTTAAAATTTTATCTCCTTGCATTTTATTGGTGTTTTCTCGTAATTTTTATTTATAATTTACCTCTTTTTTAGTGATGTGTAAAGCGCATTGAGATTTTTAAAATGTAATGCGCTCTATAAGAAATAAATATTATTATTATTATTTAAGTCCGGAATAGTTCCAAGTGTAAACAGTAGACATTACGTTGACAGGCTAAATAGTGGGTATTTCAACATGCTTTTGGAGAATAGAACAAATACTTTCAATTAAAGAACAAAACAAAAACAGAGAGAAAATCATTAACACTTAAAATTGTGATTTGGAAACTCAGCTGTGTCTTAGAACAACATCTACACATGAATTTGAGAAATAGCGGTTGGTTTTCATCATGAAATAGAAAGAATAACAAGTATATTTCAATATGGGAACGTATTAGGTTGTCGCAATCTTCCGCGATTATCTTTGACAACTGAACTTGAGCTGTAGTACGTGTATATCTCGATCTACACTTGTTGAACTTTCTGAGTCAATGTATTGTGTAAGTATACAACAAAATTATAAAGTTGTGGGTAAACTTTGCGAGTATAAGGTTACGTCTTGCAAAATGTAAGTTTTTACGTGGATTATATACTAGTTAACAGGACTTGAGGTTCGGTGGCCTTATTATCATATATTTGAGCCAACGTTCGCGATAGCCTGGCGTGTGACGTAGCATAGTAGTTCTTCACAATGAATAGTATGTTATAAAGATTACTCACGACTGTGTCAATATTTATGATGTATCCTAAAATGCTGATTGTTTTTCAACCATAATTGCTCCTCATTTTCGAGTTCATCACAATTATCGGAAACGAGGAACAAATGTATTGAAAATAAACACAACCAGCATTTTACGTTCTTTATAAACATTTACACAGTCAATACATTTCTCATTTTCGCAGAGACAGTCAATTTACGCGTTATCGTATGCAAATGTTACCCCATTAAATGGCGTAAACACATCAAATCTGCATACTTTCTTTCAGTAATGACAAGCAAAAACGCCAGATGGCAGGTGTTTCAAGTGGTTTTACTCCTTCTGGAAAGATAATATATTGTCTGTAATCATAGACCCTATAGAAACATCTCTAAAGTATATACTGTAATTCAGCTGAGATGATCCAAATGCCGCCCAAGTTGTTTCACCACTTGTCTATATTTTAATACAATTTACATTCATTGCTCTAATGTTTACACAGTTGATTGATTTAGAACTCTATACAACCCGATGAAAATAAACAGATAAACAGAAAATTAACGATTGTGCTATAGAGTCAACAGATTGCAGTGTCTATATGACTGGGACTGGACTCAACATTATGCCGCTCAGTTCCCGGTATAGAATCACACATGCTTTGTTACAGTGCAAACGAATTAAAAAAGGTGGTTGGTGTTCGAGTGATTTTACTCCTCCGAGAAAGATAAAGTATTGTTTGTAATTCAGCTATGATGTCAGATCCAAACGCTGCCCAGTTTTTCCACCATTCGTCAATTGTCCATTAATTGTTCTTGTGTTTACACAATAAATTAATTTCTAAGTTTTGCACGACACGATAAAGTAAACAACATGGAATAATAAAGATTTTGCAGTAGATCTGCCAGGGCAACAGACCGCAGGGCTTTGCGATAATGAGAGAGTCGTACTTTCTCTACCTGCGCTCTCTGCAGATTGATACAGAATAATAAACATTTTAGAATGTTCCTTGGCTGTTTGACATTTTATGACACATGTGCAGCGTCTTAGCTGGTCCCCATACAAATGAATCAGCAGTGTTTGGTAGTCGGTACCGGAAATGCAATACTTTATTCTTTCTCATGCCGTGCCTGACATCGATAGTCAACGTCGACGCACTTACAGATAGGTGTAGATTGAGTACCTGTCGACGTTGACCAGTCGATGATACTGTTCTTTCAAAATCAATGGTAGAAAGTTTTGTTATGGGCAGACTCCCTTGTGGATCATAGATCGTAAAAAGATATTGTTTGACAGATTGTGAAAAATATTGCAAATAGTCATTTTTTCAGGCAGCTTTTGATGTTTATGTCGATTAGTTTTCCTCAGACTACATTTATACAGCAGCTTTATGAACATATGTAGGTACCTTGGTGTATTGAAATTATAAGGAGGTCGCGTACAAAATCAATACAACGTAGGGATTGAGAAAAATTAACGTTGGGGGCAGAAGAGAAACTGGGGAGGGAAGGCACAAAAATTGTGTTGGGGTGGGGATGGGCGGGAGCGCGAAAATTCCTGAGTACTGTGAGGGGGTCTTTACTACACTACCCGACAAGCAGTCACCTGCAGTCTTAATGGGTCAGTGGTTGTAACTCCTGAATTTTTATCACTGTTTTTCTTTTTTAATGTAAACAAAAAGTTTCTCGTTGTCCTCCCGAGAGCATGTTGAGATACACAGTATTCGGACTGCCGCGCATTTGTAGACTGAATTGTTATTGTTGACAAGTGGATTTGAGTCCGAACTAGTTCCAAATGTAACCTATGGACGCTGTGTTGACAGGCTAAATAATGAGTGTTTTAACATGCTGTCGTTAATAGAACAAGAACGTTTAATAGAAATACAAAACCAAAAAGGTGAGAAAATCATTAAAACTTAAAATTGTGAGATGGAAACTCAGCAGTGTGTTAAAGTAACATTATTACAGGTGCTGTCGTCGTCAGTTTTCGTTTTTCTACCTCAGCTTGCACGAAGGTATAAAAAGGATAATATGGAAGCTTTCATCGAAGCCTAGTATTCTGCACGTTTCTTCAACAGTCAGTGTGATTAAAATTGATATTCCTCCTCATTTTCGAGTACAACAGAATTAGGAACATGTGTATTGAAAATAAACACGACCAGCATTTCACGTTCTTTATAAACATTGACACAGTCAATACATTTCTCGTTTTCGTGGAGACAGTCAATATACGCATAATCGTATGCAAATGTTACCCCGATTAAATGGCGTAACCACAACGAATCGGGACTTGCATACTTTCCACTAGTAATGTCAAGCAAAAACGCCAAATGGCTGGTGTTTCAAGTGGTTTTTCTCCTTCTGTAAAGATAACATATAGTCTGTAATCATAGACCCCGGAGAAATGTCTCCAAAGTATACACTGTATTTCAGCTGAGATGATAAAAATGCCGCCCAAGTTTTTTTCACCACTTGTCTATATGTTAATACAATTTACATTCATTGCTCTAGTGTTTACACAGTTGATTACTGTAGAACTCTATACAACCAGATGAAAATAAACAGATAAACAGAAAATTAACGATTCTGCTGTAATGTCAACAGACTGCTGGGTCTAAATGACCAGGACTAGACTCAACATTACGCTGCTCAGTGCCCAGTGTAGAATCATACATGCTTTGTTACAGTGCAAGCGAATGAAACCAGATATGAACTGAAAATGCTCACGTGTTTCATTATATATTGCATTTATGTGCAAGTTTGAACCTTTGCTACATGCTTTGCTACATTTAAAGTGTTATGATCAACACAATGAATTTCACCACAGATCAATTCTAAAGGTCATTAAGTATTCAAATATGTAATTAGCTGAAATAAAAATAATTAATTTCTTTGAGTACTGTCATTGTATCACAATATAGCATGTGTAATTACCTTTGGTCAAGTCCTTCAAGCTCTATATGCCAAACCGTGAAAGCTTGTTAGCTATTTATGCAAATTATGAATTAGCTGACATGAAAATGCAAAATGACTTTCAATACTGTTATAACCTGGTATAATGATCAATGTACACAGCATGTTTTGCCAAATTTTATCAAGTAAATGCCAGTATATATCCCTAATTTGGAAGGTTCATTAAATATGCATATTGGGAATTGGCTGAAAAAAATGTCAAATGACTTTCAATAATCTTGTATCATAGTATCTTTAATGTACATAGCAAGTTTTGCCAACTTTGGTCAAGTCAAAACAGATAAATATCGCTAATAAATGCGGGATATCGGACCGCAGGCAGGCGAAGATTGCATTATAAGCGCGCCAACCCAAACTCACTGCATGGACATCACATTTACGAAATCAAAGTCCAAAGTCAACTACGTCATTGTTAGAATAAGAGAGGTTTTCCATCACACGGGAGCATACCACCACAAATTTTGCACAGATGGCGTTGCACTGGCATTGAAAAAGGGTGCATGGGAGCATGGGAACGCGGGCAGTTTCCCTCGCTATGGGTAGGAATTGCATTGAGCAAGACACACTTCCGGGTTCGCAAAAAACAAGGATCCCTTTTACGGGGCGCTCAAATATAACTATTTGCTGTGATACATAGCAGAGGCGTATATGTTTGTGATGCTGAGAATAACATCAGTAAATAAATGACGGGTTTTAAAAGTTGATGTTTTTTGCGATGAAACAGACTTCTGAAGGTAGCTCGCTTGGGGAACACGTCATCCCGGCCGCTGTCCGCTTTGACCCCAGTAATTCACACTGGTTTTGGTTGGCCCCAGGTACCCAAGTCACTTCGACCCCGTCACACTTTTGCCTACATGTCCACGGAGACGATTCAACATGTTCCACAACAAAGCCAAGACAAAAATTGAAATATCAATAAAATGGCTTCACAAAGGCTGAAATACACGATACTCGATGAAGTATGAAGTTTATGAAATGAAATCAAAATTGACAACACAAGTGTTTGTCTCGGGTAATACCACTTGAAGTTGAACTATTCTACAGACTGTTTTTTCCATACAGTGCAGTATTTGTCAGTGACAATTTAATCTTTGCAATACATTTTTTGCGATGAGCTGGAAATTTGATTAATATCGAGTTAATGTACATAAATATTCCGTTATTTACTGGGACACGTTTATTTTCTCGATCCGCTATCTGCGGACTACGTGCTGAAGTACATTGACTGTTCATGTCAACGATCGTTTCTCCCTCTGCAGAGTTTCTGTATCCCGTTCAACAACGCTGTACCTCGATCACACGATAGTGACGCTATGTAGCTGTGCAGTATTGAAACTTATCATAAAATGGCCACCTCGTCTAACAGTAACACGTATTGTCGGGATTATCGTACGGAAAAAAGACTGCAAAAGTAAGACTTATGAATCTTCATCAGAATTGAACACATCATGATTGTACACGAGTATCAACCGTGAATGCACGTTGAGCTCGGCAGTTACACAAGCATGGTACGCTACATGCATAGCCCTACGAGTATGGCGACAGTGTCAGGCTTTGGCTACGCCGCCTACTGGAGGTGGGAGGCGGCGTAGCCAAAGCCGGACACTCTCGTCATACTCGTAGGCTAGCTACATGCACTGCCGCGATGCCGATCGTATGCATTCCAAGGCCTATCCCGGAATTTTTTCACAAACAACCTCAAAGGAGAGCAAACATACTTCTATGGACAATGACGAACACGTTTCTTGGCGAAGCAAATTCAAAACAGTGCAGAAGTACATGAAGTAGGTCATGGCCTTGGACTCTGTGCACGAACCTGATTGGACACTTCAATACCTTTGACCCAAAGTTATTATTCATCAGCACTTCCATGCCATGAGGCTAGGTAGAGAACGTATGTACTCATTTCTGGCGATCGAGCAGCGAGGGAAACAATCAATTACCAAGGATAAAGCTAATTTGCTAAACGATATTTTATCTTGAATAGTGAGTTGAATGAGTAATAAAATATCATATTTTTAATGTTCAATACGAGGTGAAACACGGAGGGACCGTGGTTGAAACCAGTGCTATCCAGCTGTAGCCAACCTGGACAAGCACATTTCACAGCGCCCTCAAACAGTCGATTGTTTTCACTTGTCATACGCGGCGTAACAGAAAAATTAAAACTTTCATAACTTCATTATATCCAAGCCACGCCCACCAAAACCTTTTCAGTTCTAGCCATTTGAATTCTGAAGATGTCTACCAAATTTGACTGAAATACGTTCAGCCGTTTTTGAGAAAATGGACCAACAGACAGACAGACAGACACACAGACAGACAGACATCGCTGCGACATATGCTCACGTGTTCACACGTGAGCAAAAAACTAATGTGGTTGGTGTTCGAGTGATTCTACTCCTTCGAGAAAGATAAACTATTGTTTGTAATTCAGCTATGATGTCGGATCCAAACGCTGCCCAGTTTTTTTGCTCACGTGTGAACACGTGAGCATATGTCGCAGCGATGTCTGTCTGTCTGTCTGTCTGTCTGTCTGTCTGTCTGTTGGTCCATTTTCTCAAAAACGGCTGAACGTATTTCAGTCAAATTTGGTAGACATCTTCAGAATTCAAATGGCTAGAACTGAAAAGGTTTTGGTAGGCGTGGCTTGGATATTAATGAAGTTATGAAAGTTTTAAGTTTTCTGTTACGCCGCGTATGACAAGTGAAAACAATCGACTGTTTGAGGGCGCTGTGAAATGTGCTTGTCCAGGTTGGCTACAGCTGGATAGCTCTGGTTTCAACCACGGTCCCTCCGTGTTTCAACCTCGTATTGAACATTAAAAATATGATATTTTATACTCATTCAGCTCACTATTCAAGATAAAATATCGTTTAGCAAATTAGCTTTATCCTTGGTAATTGATTGTTTCCTCGCTGCTCGATCGCCAGAAATGAGTACATACGTTCTCTACCTAGCCTCATGGCATGGAAGTGCTGATGAATAATAACTTTGGGTCAAAGGTATTGAAGTGTCCAATCAGGTTCGTGCACAGAGTCCAAGGCCATGACCTACTTCATGTACTTCTGCACTGTTTTGATTTTGCTTCGCCAAGAAACGTGTTCGTCATTGTCCATAGAAGTATGTTTGCTCTCCTTTGAGGTTGTTTGTGAAACAAATTCCGGGATAGGCCTTGGAATGCATACGATCGGCATCGCGGCAGTGCATGTAGCTAGCCCTACGAGTATGACGAGAGTGTCCGGCTTTGGCTATGCCGCCTCCCACCTCCGGTAGGCGGCGTAGCCAAAGCCGGACACTGTCGCCATACTCGTAGGGCTATGCATTAGCGTACCATGCTTGTGTAACTGCCGAGCTCAACGTGCATTCACGGTTGATACTCGTGTACAATCATGATGTGTTCAATTCTGATGAAGATTCATAAGTCTTACTTTTGCAGTCTCTTTTCCGTACGATAATCCCGACAATACGTGTTACTGTTAGACGAGGTGGCCATTTTATGATAAGTTTCAATACTGCACAGCTACATAGCGTCACTATCGTGTGATCGAGGTACAGCGTTGTTGAACGGGATACAGAAACTCTGCAGAGGGAGAAACGATCGTTGACATGAACAGTCAATGTACTTCAGCACGTAGTCCGCAGATAGCGGATCGAGAAAATAAACGTGTCCCAGTAAATAACGGAATATTATGTACATTAACTCGATATTAATCAAATTTCCAGCTCATCGCAAAAAATGTATTGCAAAGATTAAATTGTCACTGACAAATACTGCACTGTATGGAAAAAACAGTCTGTAGAATAGTTCAACTTCAAGTGGTATTACCCGAGACAAACACTTGTGTTGTCAATTTTGATTTCATTTCATAAACTTCATACTTCATCGAGTATCGTGCATTTCAGCCTTTGTGAAGCCATTTTATTGATATTTTCAATTTTTGTCTTGGCTTTGTTGTGGAACATGTTGAATCGTCTCCGTGGATATGTAGGCAAAAGTGTGACGGGGTCGAAGTGACTTGGGTACCTGGGGCCGACCAAAACCAGTGTGAATTACTGGGGTCAAAGCGGACAGCGGCCGGGATGACGTGTTCCCAAGCGAGCTACCTTCAGAAGTCTGTTTCATCGCAAAAAACATCAACTTTTAAAACCCGTCATTTATTTACTGATGTTATTCTCAGCATCACAAACATATACGCCTCTGCTATGTATCACAGCAAATAGTTATATTTGAGCGCCCCGTAAATGGGATCCTCGTTTTTTTGCGAACCCGGAAGTGTGTCTGCTCTTGCTCAATGCATTTCCTACCCATAGCGAGGGAAACTGCCCGCGTTCCCATGCTCCCATGCACCCTTTTTCAATGCCAGTGCAACGCCATCTGTGCAAAATTTGTGGTGGTATGCTCCCGTGTGATGGAAAACCTCTCTTATTCTAACAATGACGTAGTTGACTTTGGACTTCGATTTCGTAAATGTGATGTCCATGCAGTGAGTTTGGGTTGGCGCGCTTATAATGCAATCTTCGCCCGCCTGCGGTCCGATATCCCGCATTTATTAGCGATATTTATCTGTTTGACTTGACCAAAGTTGGCAAAACTTGCTATGTACATTAAAGATACTATGATACAAGATTATTGAAAGTCATTTGACATTTTTTTCAGCCAATTCCCAATATGCATATTTAATGAACCTTCCAAATTAGGGATATATACTGGCATTTACTTGATAAAATTTGGCGAAACATGCTGTGTACATTGATCATTATACCAGTTATAACAGTATTGAAAGTCATTTTGCATTTTCATGTCAGCTAATTCATAATTTGCATAAATAGCTAACAAGCTTTCACGGTTTGGCATATAGAGCTTGAAGGACTTGACCAAAGGTAATTACACATGCTATATTGTGATACAATGACAGTACTCAAAGAAATTAATTATTTTTATTTCAGCTAATTACATATTTGAATACTTAATGACCTTTAGAATTGATCTGTGGTGAAATTCATTGTGTTGATCATAACACTTTAAATGTAGCAAAGCATGTAGCAAAGGTTCAAACTTGCACATAAATGCAATATATAATGAAACACGTGAGCATTTTCAGTTCATATCTGGTTCACCATCGTCAATTGTCCATTAGTTGTCCTTGTGTTTACTCAATAGATTAAGGAAGTTTTGCACGACACTATAAAAATAAACAGGAACTAGAAAGCATTTGCAAGCAAAAGCGAAGTTCCAGAGACCAGAGCAGCGGAAGAAACAAGAAAACAAGAGAATGTGTGACAAAGATAGGTGCAGAATGAAAGAGTGCTTTGGATTTAATATTCAGGGCTGATAGCAGTAAACACCATAATACAACTAAAAGCAAGGCAGTCCGGGAAATTACAGTACACAGATTACAAATGCCTACATGTACGGTAAAAACGCAACAGATACATACGGGGGCGACAACGCACGGAAATGTTTAACAGACGACATTCTCGCGAGCCAGAGCAATAATTTTTGCTCCGCTGACCTACGCAAAAATCAATCGCTTGACGGGTAGCGCTGAGTTGTTGCCGTAAAGAGGTGTGTCATTTACGACGATGATCAGACGAGAGGAAACATCGGACCTAGGCCGTTGAAATTGAGCCACATGCATTTTCATTTGATTAAAAGCACAGACTAAAACAATTTTCATTGCTATGTCGCTGTTTTCACAAGATACTGACCATTTGATCTTGGAAAGTTGAGTTGCTTTTACGTGCAGCCAACGCATGCCGGTGCATGACAAACAGTACGTTCACTATGAATGCCTAGCTCTGCATGGCAGGGCTGTGTGTTACCGGCGTTAAACGGCCTCCCACCACAGCCCCGCAGACTGATATAGGAAAAACCGCTGGTGGCTCCTCAGAAATACGGCGGGCAGTTTCTCCGCCAAAACAGCCGATTTTGAGTCCAATTTTGCATTGATCATCGTTTTCGAGCACACCCACCTCGCCTAGGTACACGATGTGCCCAGCCGCGCTTGTAAACTTAGGGAAAGGCTACTTTTCTCTCTCTGTGCGAGCGAGGCGACTGATACGCCGCCATGTTGTCTCATGAGCATTCGGGCGAAACAGTATAGCGCCACGTACGGCGGGTATTTAGAGAAAAATAAAATCTAAAAAGCAACAAAAAACAAAGCGAAAGAAAGCTAGAATTATTAATAACTGAACGCAATATGATAGTTGAGCAATGCCAAATAAAAAATAAATAAATAAACAAACAAGAAATGCCCGTAAAACCCGTCCGAGCTGAGCGATGACGTCATAAGCGTATCGCCATGCATTCTGGGTAATTAAGGTAAAATTTGTGTATAGCATGTTCTATGGTAGTAAAACCGGAAATAGAGAAAGAAAGAAAGAAAGAAAGAAAGAAAGAAAGAAAGAAAGAAAGAAGGAAAGTGAGCAAACACTAACAGTTCCAGAGCTGGTCTCTGGAACTAATAATAAGGGTGTGCTGCAGATTTACCAGGGCAATAGCACCGCAGGGCTTTGAAATTATACGGGAGTCGGCCTGTTACAACCGATAACGTAGTAACTAACCAATAACGTATCAAACCCGATAACGTAGTAAAAATTTACCGATAACGTAGTAATCAACCGATAACGTAGTAACGAACCGATAACGTGGTACTTTATTCTAACCGATAACGTAGTAAAAATTTACCGATAACGTAGTAATTTTCCTAACCGAAAACATATCAACAAATTTACCGATAACGTATCAAATCAAGTGATAATGTATTGGATCAAGTGATTCATGGGAATAGATTCATAGGGCTAGATCTATCCTCAATCGATCGAAGAATCCATGGATCAATCGATAGATCGGCCGATTGATCGATCGATACACTGATCAATCAATCGATCGACATTTTATCGATGGAATGATTGAATGAATTGCTCGATTGCTCGACTAATCGAAATATATATATATATATATATATCGATGAATAGACAGATAGATCGATCGATCGAAGAATAGATAAATAGAGAGATCGTGCATCAAATCAACCCATAATGTAGGCAAGTGAACGACAACGTATAAAATCAACCGATGACGTATTGAATCAACCAATTATGTATCAGATCAACAAATAACCTAGCCAAGTCAAAGAGTAAAGATTTCAATCAACTGATAATGCATCAAGTCAAGAAATAAATTATCAATTGACCAATAAGTATTAATAAATGGAACTTAAATGAATATAAATGAGTGTTTTCGTGATATTACTCAGACATCACGAATCGAATTTCATCAATTTGGGAAATGCGAACTAATTTATAAGTATTCCTGCAGGATGAATTAAAGATACAACACACATGTGAGTGTATTTATCGACACACTTTCTAAGTTGGGAGGACTTGGAAAAAAGTTTTCAACATGACCAATTATAAAATTTCGTTACTTACAACGTCAGTATATCAAAATGACAATAAGTCTTTACAATGTAACTCTCATTCTGGGACTGAATTACAGGTAAATCTGAACTCATTGCTCAATTGAATTCCTTAAAATCAAAATTCATTAATTTTACTAGTCAACAGATTTTGTAGACAACATATTGCTTTTTCTTTCCTTTTTATCCCTTCTGTCGTGATTTACGTTGTCACATCTTATTGAAGTTTGATTACGAAGACATCGCAAACTTATTGAGAAGTCGTACAAAGTATAGTGCTGATAGGAAAAACACTTAGGCCAATATAAATAAAACGTTTGTTTCTCATCCTCGCTCGCGTCAATTGAGACCCGCCGCGTCAACCTTTTGTTCTGCTCATGAAGAAATAAAATGAAAAAAACAAAAAAACATGCGACGATTGTGCATAACGCATGCAGTGCTGTATAAAACAGAACTGTAAACAAAATAACTGACTCTAACATTCAATTCAGAACTGTACACTTATGTCACTGCTATATTAAGCTGACAAAACTCTGCATTGCTGCACTAAAAGTCAAACCGCAAAACTGATGCTATACAAAAATATTAAGCAACACTGCTGTTGATTTATCTCTGCGTACATTCCTATGTCGTTTTCAGTTTTTGCGCGTTCTGTTTGGTTGAAGAATAAAAAAATTAGAAGAAAAAAAACCGCGTAACCGCTTCATTTTTGCGATATGTCTTGGATGAGAAACAAACTTTTTATTTTTCTTGGCCTTACCAGAGTTCACTCATACATTTATATTAGGTTCCTGCATATTAATCACTGATATGCTTACCTTTTTCAAATACACCCGATGGAGATTTTCAATAACATGAAAAATCGTCAATTGTACGAATAAATCATTAATATTCTTTGGTTAATCACTAATACGCAGTTATTTCTATCGGTGACGTATCTAATATGTATGCAAAATTGCGATGTTGGCTGTCGGTGACTGCAGCATTGCGATTGGTCTGATAGCGCCAAAAGCAGTCCCGAAGGTAAAAAGGTATTCCGTTTTGTAGCTCGTCCAATTACTTTGTTAAAAGAATGTTTTGCGATAATCACATTTATGTGCGAAGCAAAGTATTCCCACGACTTGCCTTTATAACTTTTATTGCAGCAAGAACGACTAACTTGATCTAAATGCCTTGCTATACTACTGGAATGGGTTTGGAAAATCAAGGCGTTTCTAATCTTGTTATTACAATCATACTTTCTGTCTGAATTGCAGCCGCTACATACACATAATAGTTTCTTTCTCGGTAGGGTTCTCTGTGTACACCAACCGCCGCTCATTCCCTGCCTTTGCTTCATCAGTACTTGTACTGTCTCTTTGAATTTTACCAAACATGAACTAAACTGTATAGCTACTATAGCAAGACTAGAAACAACTTCCCAAACCTATTCAAGTAATTTAAAAACGTTCACATCAACTTAGTCGTTCGTACTACATGTAAAAAAGTCGAAACACAATTGATTTGCTGCAGAAATTGTAACAATTTACATTAAAGGGAAAAAAATAAATAGAAGAAAAGAAAACTGAGTGCGAGAAAATGTGATAACATATCTATCTATCTATCTATCTATCTATCTATCTATCTATCTATCTATCTATCTATCTATCTACCAATTTATTATATCGATCGAGCAAGCTATCGATTAATTGAGCTGTTTTTCTATCGAATTGATAGATTCTTCGTTCTATCGATCGATCTACCCATCAATTTATTTGTCGATCGATTGATCGATCGACCATCTATCAAACATCGATAGATAGATCGATCGATCTATCGATTGAGTGATCGATTTATCTATCGATACATTGATCGATCTATCTATCTATCTATCTACCTAATCTATATCTATCTATAAATCGATCGATCTATCGCTCCCCATGAATCGCTTAATCAGATATTATCAGTTAATTGATACGTTATTGGTTGTTTTGATGCGGTATTGGTTGACTTTTCTACGTTATCAGTTGATTTAATCTGTTATTGGTTCATTGATACGTTATCGGTTAGGAAAAAGTACTACGTTATCGGTAAATTTTTACTACGTTATCGGTTAGAAAAAATTACTACGTTATCTGTTCGTCACTACGTTATCGGTTGATTTACTACGTTATCGGGTTTGATACGTTATTGGTTAGTTACTACGTTATCGGTTGTAACACGGCCTTTCGCAACCAGCGCCCTGTGCAAAATCAGGCTGTTTGATATTTTTTATTTTATGATCTGTGCAGAGTACAACTTAGTATATATATATATATATATATATATATATATATATATATATATATATATATATATATATATATATATATATATATATATATATATATATATATATATATATATATATATATATATATATATATATATAACAAAATTAACAAACAGGGCCGATAGTTCTTTGATTTTGTTGACCAAGCCCGCACGTCATTCATTTTTCAGTTCATCTTAGTTGCCGACGAGGACGACTTGGAATCTGCAGCGAGGAATGTTCTTGATACAATGCTGATAGAATGGGGATATACCAAACCCCAGCTGATGATATCAGTCGTGGGTGGGTCACGACGATTTAATGTTAAAGAAAACCAAAAGAACGTCTTCGTGGATGGAATAAGACAGGTAATGGTAGATTAAACCATAATCTTATAAAAATTCCTACCAGCAAACTTAATCATCGAGCTTCGGTTTACCAAGCCGAAGTCAGTTTGCTAAAATTTGCGATTGTCACTAGCCAACTTTACAATTTTACAACACACAACGTTGTAATGAAAGTAAATTGTACATTCTGAGATGTATTTATCGAGGAACACTCTGCAAGCGTCGACGTTGAATCCTGCTTCCACACTTCAAGCAAAAGTGATATCATGATAATATCATGATATATTAAATGTGTGTGTATATATATATATATATATATATATATATATATATATATATATATATATATGTATGTATGTATTAATGATATAATGCGATAAATTTAGAAAACATACAGCTGGTTTCAGATAAGATAGGGATAGGAACGAGTACATGTTGTATAGTATGATTCTCTCGCATTTGCTGATTTCCTGTCTTAATTGGCTGATTGATTTCAGCTGACAAAGACAACAGGTACCACGTGGTTGATGACGTCAGGGTCCAATGTCGGCGCTGTGACTGTGGTGGGAGAAGCAATGACAAGAATCAGTGTCAAAGTTCGAGATAAAGTGTCGTGTATCGGAGTGACAAGTTGGAGTGGCACAGATGAGAAAGAAACCATACTTGAACATCGAAAACTGGTAATAATGAAAATTTTCTCTATGTACACGATTTTGCAGCATCTGATCTCTATTTATTTTCACTCTGAATAATCACTCGCAACTTTCTCGGGTAAAGCTGCATTCACAAACACCTCTGAGGGGATTCCAAAAAAAGTTATCAGATTTTTTCAAATACCCCTAACAAACTCACAATGCGTTCAAGTCCCTCCCTCTGACCTGATATAATGTTGAAGTCTCCCTAAAAGGAAGGCAAAATGTGGCCAATATAGTGCTTCGTCCAAAAATATCAAACCATATTACATGGAAGTCTATTGGGCAAACTATTAGGATTTTTTCCATAAAAAAATAAGCTATAGCTCTACATTTATATGTGTTTGATAATTCATGTACATGTACTTTGCTTGAAGTAGCAGGTAAAAAGTGCATGTGTGTACAAAAGAATTGATTTGGGATTTCATCGATAATGTTGAGTCACTATACATGGTAATCTATGAGAAAACTATATGAACGCGTACTTTCGAATATAAAACTTGCAATATATGTTCATCTATAGACGTTTGATAACTGATATAAATGTACTGTACTTGATTACCATGGGGTGTATACAAAAGCAAATGTGTACAAAAAATTTAATTTTGGAATTTCACCGAAATGTTGATCCACTATACATTGTAGTCTGAGAGGAAACTATGAATATTTTTTTACCATATAAAACTAGCTAAATCTGCGTATTTATAGATATTTAATAATTGACATTAATGTACTTGATTAGTCTAAGGTGGTTAAAAGTGAATGTGTGAGCAAGAAATTTGATTTTGGAATTTCACTGAAAATGTTGATTCAACATGCATTGTAGTCTATGAGGAAACATAGAATAACACATAGGTTATCATCTCCCAAATTGTTATTCAAAGGTTGTTTGACCTGAGGCTTCCAGCTATTATTGATGACACTATACACTATTCTAAATAGCTTGTATGTTGTCAAAGTCCTCAAAAATACAAATGTACTTACGGCGACATGAACGTTTGACACTGACCTAGACCCAATGTATTATCAGTGGGAGAATGTTATCAAATATGTTATCTCCGAAATTGTTATTGAAAGGTTAAAAAAAAACTTTTAGTCATTATAGAGAAAGGTTTTGCACAACATTGGGGTTGAGTAAATAGAAATCATAACAAACTGAATATTTTGCTTCAAGGTGGCTGCTTGGATCATCAATAAATGTTTAATATACCCTAAAACTTGCGCCAAAGGGCTCGCTGAAAATGGAAATGGTAGGAAATGAAAGTGCCAAAAGGTATTCCAGAAGGAATTTGATATTCAATAAATTTTCAAGTTCCCCTATGCAATGTCAATTTTTTTCAGATCCCATCTGGCATGTTATAAATTTTTTCAAGTCTCCCTGAATCTACCCCCCTCCAGAGGTATTAATGAATGCAGCCTCAACCATATCGAAAATCTCAAGTTTGCGCTTGCTTTTGCCGAAAATGCTTAATTTCTTAATCGTTGAAATATTTGTTAAGTTTGGTGGTATGGCATTTTAACAATCTATTGGCATACCAATGGGTACAAATTGTGCACCACTTCTTGCTGACTTATTTATGTATTCATATGAAGCAGAGTTCCGACAATCTCTCTACAAAGCAGGGTCTAAAAAACTTGTAAGGCATTTTAACAACACGCACAGATATATTGATGATCTGATTAGTCTAGACAATCCAGACATATCATATTACTGACATCATACTTATCCTGATGAGTTGGAAATCAAAGAAACAACCGAGGGTAAGAACTCAGCTTCATATCTTGATCTGTTCCTACAGATGGGTACTAATGAGCTACACACTAAGCTGTATGACAAAAGGGATGATTTCGATTTTGAAATCATAAATTCTCCCCACTTGTCAATTAATATTTCATCTGCACCTGCTTATGCTGTGTACGTGTCTCAACTTCTCAGATATTGTAGGGCTTGTGATTCCTACGCTAATTTTCAACTGAGACACAGCTCATTGGCATCAAAATTACTGAGACAAGGATACACAACAAAAAGACTCGTTAGGACTTTCAAAAAGTTCTACGGTCGATATGACGACATTGTGGCCAAATATGACACCTCGGTCACTCACATGATTAGCGACAGCATTCCCGACTTTGACTTAATACAGTGATTCATATCCTGTATCTTTTCATACAATATTTAGACAATTTTGGGACCAATCCTGACGGATGTAGCATGCTATAGCAGGGTACGCTTACCAATTCCGGACACCTGGTACGACCACTAACTATCAGTCGTTCAGGATGGTCCTACTTAAATTTGTAAATCAAAATAACCCATGGACCTGCTAATATATTACCTTGAACGGAAATGATTATTGGACCAGTTTAAGTCCAACAATGACGAACCGTTCGAATAAAAATCGAAATTTCCAAAACAATGCTGTTGAACTTTCATATTTGTTAGTTCTCAAGTGTTCCAGGTTGACTCTATTTTACATTGTCCTTTATTTATCGTCTGCTCAAATGTCTTCCTTTGAACGACCTTGATTTATAGTGCATCGAGTCTTATGACACATCATCATCCTACTGAACGCGACAGAGTACCTCCAAGGATAATATTCGATTGCCTGTGTTCTAGGTTTTTACACATTTTGCAAAAATCATCAGTGTATATATATATATATATATATATATATATATATATATATATATATATATATATATATATATATATATATATATATATATATATATTGACTTGTTGATTTATTTCAAACAGGGGAAACTATTCCCATTTTACGAGAAAACCATGGGAGAACGGGAAAAGGATCCTTTTTTGGCGGATGAGGACGGAGACAACGCCAGCAGCGATATTGAAATGGTAGCAATGCGTGACAGTGACAAGAGTGAAGACGTATGTTTGAATTTTGCTTTGCATTGTTTTCCTTTCTAGATTGCTTGAACTTTTAATCAGGACGTACGACTTTTCTAACGTTTACAATGGAAATTTACGTATGAAATGAGAAAACGGAATCCATGGTTGACAACCTGGGTCCACTACCATACCATCCAATCACGTCGAATCGTTGAACTTCTAGGGCAAATGACAAATTAGACGATGTAATCATGTTGAGGCTTTTCATGTGCTTCTAAAACAACAAAAATCGGCATAATCTCAAAAAACAAGCGCTTTCGCCTGACCAACAAGATTGAATACTGTGTACAGTGAAATTTGATAAATGTCAATTCAAGGAAAGAAACAATGACGATATTAATATTTATCGTGTCTCATAATTAGTGAATTTTTTCTTGTTTCGGACGGTTAGGGTGCCTCTAAAATACATTAATTATGATTTCCAGGTGCATGGTTTAAATAATAATTACTTTTATTATATTTCGTCAGCATTTCTATACAAGTTTATACAAACCTCCAAAACTGAAGAAAGAAGGACCAGTGCCGTTGAATCCTCATCACACACATTTCATATTCGTCAAGAAAGACGATCCCAAGAAAGAAGAAGATTTCAGAGTCAAACTATGGGCGGAAATTCAGAAACTATTGACTTCCGGGTCATTAGGTAATGGGACACCTTCAATATTAAATGCAAACCGGCCTAGTCTCAGTTACCCAGACTGCTCTGCGGGGTTCTCTTCTGGGGCGACCGGAAGAGAACCCCGCACAGAAGTCTGGGTAACTGTTTTATATAATTACTTTTTGGATTATTTCAGTTCCGTTAGTCTTAGAGATCTACATAATCTATTTCAATTTGACTACCAGATTTAGCTGAAAGAATAGCGATCCTTTTGTTATTGTTTTGTTTTAACAATGAATTGCAATGACTACCAATAGAGGATTTGTCAAACTCAGACACTACTTTTGAAAGTACGAATCGGCACTCACGACACAATGATAGAAGATACCCATACTCTTTACACGCTTTTGAAGAGGAAACGTGAAACAACAATTAAAGTACTGCCGTGATGTAATCATACCGCTGCCACCTTCTGTGGCTTAGGCTATCATTTTTTTATTTAGTCATAATAGTTTAATGATGAAATCACGCCTAAAATTGACGATCTATTGATTTTAATTTCTGTCTCCTAACACTCTCGTTTACACTGCAGGACAAACTCACTCACTCACTCACTTACTTACTAACCTATGAACTTACTCAATAACTTCCTTACACGCTAGCTTGCTTGTTTGCTTATTTGTCTCCGCATTTGTTTATGGTACTATTTTACGTTTGCTTGTAAGTTGCTACTCATATCTACTAGCAAACTCTTTTTTTAAACGGGGAGGTTGTACCACAGCTCATACTCAATGTTTCATCCGCACTCGAAGGCCGAGAAGATCGCCCCACTGCGGTCGTCATGATCCAACTAGAAGGTGGAATAGATACGACGAAGACAGTCAGAAACACTCTGAAGAAAAACACACCGATCATCATTTGTGAAGGTACAGGAAGGGCGTCCAATTACCTGTCCTATGCGTGCAAACAATGCGATAATCTAAGGTAGGTCACATCTGATTTCATTTTTAAATTTCTCTCCCTGTGAGGCGGGGCAAGGCTGTTTTTTGCAACATTCGTCACCTGTGACTATGAAATGTTCTGAAAATCAGGCCGGTCAATTAATATCATATTTAGTATCAGGTGCCAAGAGGTACGTAATTCCCACGTTAATTTATTCACTTCCCTTTTTCGCCAAAAAATTGTTCCTGCAGTCAGTCGTTGGATTGCCTGAGAATTGCTTTGTTTTGACAAACGTTGAGCTGTAGTCTCTGGATGAGAAATGCTTTCTTCTTTAGAGCAACTTATTTATATCGTTTGATGTTCAGATCGTAGGACCCTCACACTTACCTCATTCAAACGTGTTCGCTATCTGTAAGGGATGGACCATTTGATATTTGGGGGCTAATTGACTCTGGAGCATCATGTTTTTCCCTATGCTTCACCTGGAATTATTTTTTTCAACTGTGTGACTTCTGGCATCTTTTATTTTTACTTCCGCTTTCAGAAGATTGTTGTTTTCGCGCGCATAAAGGCGCGAAATATTTATTATTTCTGTTAAAATGCTTTCCTTCATATAACGTGACAGAAATGAATAAGGAAAGAAATGTAAAGCAGGACAAAGTTTACTTGGAACTATAGGCAAACAGCATCTGCTTCAGAATGCTTGAAAATTGGAAAGAAAATAGAAACATCCTTTACTACAGCAAAATTACTGATGGAGACAAAAAGTCATCGAGGTCTCAATCTGTAAGAAAACCGCTACGACTGTTAGTGATTCACTTTATTTCAGGTAGTCTAGGGATAAAAGTATGTGGCACAGCAAACCGAATAAGGATTTGAAGGACTGAAAGTACATAGCGGGGAGGTAGTTGAATGCTGAAATATCACAATTAATCCAATTACTTTGGGGTTTGTCAGGAGAGGGTGTACCCCTCTTGATGCAGAAAAGTTTGAACCTTATTGTACATATTAAAATAGGGTTATTTGGTGGCAATTTTGAGTATTTTTAACAGAGTTTGGATGAAGACTCAAAATAATTAGAAACAAAATGATTTCCCATAGGGAAAAGTTCAATTTTTTACTGCTTAACCCTTTCACCCCCAGTTCCCTGTGTACAGGTCCAACTTTACCATAGAAAACAATGGATTTAGGACAAACCATGGTGGTGAAAGGGTTAAGGCAAAGAAAAGCAAATTCAAGCAAAGAAATCAAATTGCAACTTCTATGTATATGCTACTGAAGTGCTTGGGATTTGCAATGTTTCAAAAGTTTATGTGATTCATTGGTTCAAATTTAGGGTATGGCTATTCACTGTGGAATGCAGCTTCTTTTTGGATATTAACAGGTGTATCTCTATAATATGCTTTGAGAGACAAAATAAATCATAAATTGTGGATATTATTAAGACGGCAAATTCTTGCACAAGGAACCCTTGTTACATTGCATTGCAAATGCTGTGCTTAAAGTTGTTAGAAATTGAAAAAGAGTAGTTCGAGAAACATTCAATATTGGGGTGAGTGCAGGAACCACTTTGTGTACAACAAATACTTTTGTTGATAAATCTTGATAAATAAGCCTGGCGCGGCATCGTAAAGAACAACATTGGACACCATATCCAGTGCAGGCTATGTTGACAAGCTGAATTGAGTATTGAGTATTTTCAGCTGCAAGGATGAGAAACTTTAGCAGAAGCACAACAAATGAATGACGATACTTAATGTTTCATATTGAAACACTTGTTACGCGTAAAACGACAGCAAAAGAGTGAGTTAAAATATTAATCAAATTAAGGTATTTAATATAATGAAATGTAATGAATTCAGATGTTATAAAAATGTTGTGATCAAATGGTGCACTCAAAATGAACATATTATTAAAACAGAACGTTTGAAGTGGTGCCGAGATTGAAAGATACTATAAAACGATGAGTCCAAAGGGCACGCTGAAATTTGAAGATGTTATAAAATGGAGCGACCTGAGGACGCACCGAAAAAATTAAGCAAACATTTGAAGTAACTGTAAGAGCAATATTTTTAACTTTATGTCTACTGGCAATCGTTTTTAATTATTTTCTGCCATCCTTGGCTGGATTTTTTTTCAAAAGAGACCCCTCGGAATCTTTTATTCCCAAAGTCTTTCAAGCTCCCCTCGATGTCAAATGGTCCACCCCAATAGTGTTGTATTGAGAAAGTCGCTCATAGCAATAAACAAAAGCCGTTTCAATTACGTCTTTCATAGTGATCTCCAAGATCGATACCCTGGATACTTTAAACGGATGATTGACATTGCACATCCCGGAGTCGACGCCAAAGAGCACCGGATCTTGTTGGATAATTTACTGAGAAATATCAAAGACATTATGGACATGAAGAATCTAGTAAGTTTTGGAAAATCATTAGCTACGATAATATGTTTAATAACGATGACAAGGCAATAATACAAACAATAATAAGGCAATGACAATATTTTTATAGAAGTCTACATTGGGCAGTTGAAGTGGGACTTGTAATCATGCAAAACTAAAAAACAACAGATCGCGAAAAAATCTATCTGTCGTAGTTTGGCACGTGTACAGGACCAACATCTACATTTTAAGAACCTTGATAATGTTGATTAGCTAGCATATCATAATACCTTGTCATTGTATTGAAATCACCCGGAATGTCAAACACTTAAATTTTTTCTCACTTTGCTCAGTGAAATTTTCCAGATTTCTTACTAAATCAAGAAAAAAAATCAGGGACACTGTGTAAGCTTTTGAACTAGAAAAAGATTTAGCTAATATTTACTGATATTTCAAAATCAGAATGATTAGAAAAAATTATAAAAAATTTAGCGTCTGAGTATCTGTCCCAGACGCAATCTACTTTAAGCCTATTAAATCGACTCCGAAGTGAGAAAAAGTCGGAAAGCGATTTCTACGGGTTTCGGGAAGTTTACTTTGATATGATCTCATTTTTAAAACAACAGGGCTAAAACACAAAATTCGCATAGAGGAAATTCATAACAATTGCAAACATTCTTGAAAGAGGAAGATGTTGATTGTTGCCGATATATTTTACTATTACAGATTGAAATCTTCGACATGGATGGAGCACTAGAAAAGGTCGGGTTCGATCTTACAGTTCTGAGAGCATTGCTGAGAGGTATTTCATTTTCACAATTAAAGGAAATCAGAGACAGTTTACTATTGTTGTCTTTACTTTATTCAGTTTTATTACTATGAAACATGGCCTAGAAGGGCAGAGAGAACCTTTCGTAACATCACATTTGAAGTGTCTGTAGTCACACAATCAATGTTGTGCTGTGCGACGTACGCGTACGGTGAATTCACTGAGTTCCTGGACGAGTTACGTGATGTCAGGTCAATAGGTCATCATAATGCCGACATTGACTAATTAACTAGATTGTTCATTTGCTTGAAACGAGTAAACGTCCATGACACTATTGATTTCAGCTCGCGGTGTGAGTAAAGAATACCTAAGACTAGCCTTTGAGTGGAATCGTTCTGACATCGCAGAAGAAATGTTCAAACAAGACACGATCAATCTTTATGATTCTGATGTAAGTCATCGCCTGACATTCGTATAATTTTGATAGAGCAATATGCAGAAACAACACAGACTGTCTCTTGGAGTGTGCAATAATTTTCAAGGCGCCTAACTCGTGTACATTTCAATCACAAATTTTACTGAACACCTTTATGTATTTCGCTTCGCCAAGACTTCGGTCACGGTCATAGGGGACAGTTGTCATGTCCGTCCCCAGGCGGGGGGGGGGGGGGGGGCAGGGCTGTTTTGGTCTCAGCACAGGCTTCTTGTTGCTATCGTTTGTTTTTATACATTTGAGTTTGATATGTATTGCTGATAAAGATTTACATTATCAACCTAAAGTGTCTTGGTCTTATAGAAAAAAGATTTCTTGTTGACGTTGGTCTCTTCACTGCATCATAGGCCCTAGTTTTTCTACGGGCTATGACTGCATGCATAGTGTCATGTGTGATAATTTTACGCTGTTTTATCACGAGTGTGATTGCTTAATGCGCGAAAGCAAGCAAGTATAAGTTACTGATCTGTGGACGCTGTCATCAGATTATCACCGTTGACGATTTGGAATCTATACATCTTTAGAATGTTGCAGCGAAATTTTGAATATTCAAAATTCTAAAGATGTATAGATTTCAAATCATCAACGAAATTGATTCGGTTATTTCAGACACAAGGGTTGATGACACGAGCTCTCCTTGAACGAGAGAATCGAGTTGGTTTCGTTGCGTTACTCATTGAGAATGGACTTCCCCTTGACGAATATCTCACTCTGGATCGACTTGAACACCTCTACCAATCGGTAAGTCCCAAGGCTGACTGGTCACGCGTCAAATATGACACAGAAAAGAATTTATTTCGGAGACAAATTATGAATGTTGACTTCAGACAAAGTTCTAGCTACAATCAAGACATTTGTTAAAACAGGAAAACATTTAATCGTTTCATTTCGCTTCACTTTATCAAGGTTGCATGAAAATATCATATTCGCAAAATATACGTGATGTCTTTTGAAATTTTTACGGTCAGGACTGTGGTTTTGTTTCCTAATGTCACTGTGAGTTGTCAGCAATCACAGACATGTGATACCACTTGGTGTGTTTTTCCCTTTATAATATTCCCTAAGCATGCAAACAAAAGTTTGATTCCAACACTGAAAGAGGTAAGCAGAGTGTCTTTCCTTTTCGTAGTTATTCTTGAATTTTGGAATACTATACAGTGTGGACGTTTTAAATACTTCTCATACTTTTGTCCTACTATCCTCGCTGAGCCGAAGGAGATGAGAGAGCTGCATGCAATTAAGGGTTGTGAAAGTGTTTACTTTAGCATCTTTTGCATTATCATTACCATAACAGTGATAACAAACATCTTCCTCCTCCTCCTCCTCCTGTTTTTCCTTCTCCCTCTAATTCATCATCATCATCATCATCATCATCATCATCATCATCATCATCGTCATCATCATCATCATCATCATCATCATCGTCATCATCATCATCATCATCATCATCGTCGTCGTCAACATAATCACCACCACCACCTCTACCGAGACAATCGTCATCATCTTTGTTGTTATCATCATCATTATCTTCAAAGCACCATCATTACCATCATCGCCATAATCATGATCAGTGCTATCAAAAGTCGAGTGTCCAATCAATGATTTGCCCCTCCTTTTTCAGTTTCTATATCAGATAAGGACAATAAATAATCCCTTCTGCCGTTTCACCAATCTGATTAAAATCCGATGTAGTGGATGGGTCGGTCATTAACGCTATCGTGTTAAGGTCTTTTTTTTCTGCGGTCCTCCCCTAATTAGTAGTGCAACTGCAACCATGGTCCATTATAGTTCGTTATGGCGGAAGTCTCTCGTTTTTAATAACTCGGAAAAGATGAAAGCTCAGCAACTTTATGCAAGCTACACGTGTAGGGTCAGTATTTTTCATGCATCGGGTCTTTTAAAATGTATACTAGCCTTCATCCGGGGATTAATTCTGCTCAGGCCCTACACACTCACAAACTCAAAAATACCAGTTCCCACATGTCTTGACTTGTCAAGTTTTGTTTCTTTCAGAAAAGAAGAACACTTTCATACAAAGGTGACATAATACCCCTCATACGCAGACTTATGCACAGTTACTACAAAGCACCTAAATGTAAGATGTCCTACAAATATAACTTACTTCTTTCAGTTTGAACACGGAAACCCTCATTTCTGCTGCTCAGGTTCTCGTTTACGTTTTTTACCTAGCTTTCATGATGCATGATTCATTCTGACGGATTGGTTCGTATAAACTCCGTCGTATACATTACCAGTTGGCACTACTTGAGCTATTTGCACGCTATTTTTCACCTATGGTGCGTTAGGTTGTCGATTCTCTGCCACCAACTTCCTAAATGGACTCGAACAAACGTGAACAAAGGCTAAAGTGTTGTTACACGTGTCCGTATTTTACTGGGTGCCAACCTTACGAGTTCAACCATAACGTAGAATAAACTATCACGCATAGTTCGGAGGAAAAACAGTCGTCGGAACTGCGCCTGTGCGATTTTGTTTACCAGCTATGTATCTCGTGCACGATATCTATATGCACCTCATCATCATAGCTGCAACGTTTAAATTATACGATTTAGATTATGACAGACATGTTTTAACTTTCATCAATCATATCATACCTTGGACACAGTATTGACTTTGGTCGTATGGGTCCCACACGACCTTTGAGCGCAGTTCCAACGACTGTATCCCTTCAACGAACTCCCTCGGTACATGTCCTGGGCGTCAGCAGCGGGAAGTTGACTCTTGATGATGCAATTTCTCCTCCTCCATGACGATAACTTTTGTTCGTCACATCTCTTATCAGTGATTAAGGGGAACACCTTTGCCGAACCCTACTGCGAACTGTTGATATGGTCCATTCTGGACAACAGGTGAGTATACCAACAACGTGTATTAGCACTATATATATCTGTGACAGATACATGTTCAAACCATTCTATATATTCCAGATTTATACGAAATATACGCAAAGCCAGCTGTGAACGAATTTCATACTTAATTCAGTTGTTCTACACTAGTGAACTATACAATTAAAGTTACGATATAGACTGACATGACGCATAACCTTGACTAATATTAGGCAAATGTACATGTGAAGTCAGTTGTCGAATAACTACCATTTCCTGTACGCAAGAACACTCAACACTCACTGCAATTAGTTCTCGCGCACCTGACTTTCCACAATATTACGGTAGTCATTATGTCACACTCTCCGCTTTACTGCTCGCCATTATTATGAAAAATGATTGACACACACGACACGGTGATACTTTCTCTAATATAGACCAGAAATCACCGAGTACATGTGGGAGAACGCATCAGAACCTCTCTCATTGGGATTGGTCGCTACCAGGCTTTATCGATCCATAGCGTCATTGGCTGCTGACCCGGATGAAGCTGCCACATGCGCAGAACACGCCTCGTAAGTTATTGGCGCCTCGTAAGTTATTGGCGCACTTTAACAGGGTATACGAAATTCGTACCGAAACTGACTAAAGAACAGTTGTATATTGAAAAACGTGAAACTGAAAATTATATACATGCAGTGTTATAAATCAAAGCGAGAGAGAGAGAGAGAGAGAGAGAGAGAGAGAGAGAGAGAGAGAGAGAGAGAGAGGATTTATCGGATCGTAAAATCTATCTCACTGAACCTGTGTAGACTCATTTTTGCAGTACTGACTTCTTACTTTCTACCACACGATTCATAACATGATTTGGATTGTGTATAAGTAGATTTCTTATGGTCACGATTTCTTTTTTCCACAGTGAATTTGAAAATAAAGTCTGTTCGTACCTGAGTGATCTAAACGCCTTGGACGAGGACGTGACAACAGCTATTCTTCGAAGCCCAAGCCCAATGTGGGCCAATCAAACACCATTGGATCTTGGCGCTGTGTCCACGAGCAAGGTCAGTTTTGTCCCTATGGCTGGCATTTGTATCGATAGCACGACCAATACGTATTAGTTATCTTGAACTTCAAAAACTAGTTCAGGTTCAGATTGCAAAAAAAAGATTTCTCGATGTTTTTAATCATCAAATCCGAAAGCTTGATGGAAATCTTAACTTTTCAACAAGCAAACATGTATATGTATATCTGTACAAATAGACTGTGATAGGATCCCCGTCATTGCCATAGTTTACAAGAGAAACTGGCACCTGTTCCAATTTTACCACAGTTACCATGGAAAGAGAAAATCTAACCAATCACAGATTTTAAGCGGTTGGTCGCTTTTTAAAAACGGCGCCCTCACATTTGCAATTTGAATACCAAGGAACACCCCTTTGACCATATATGGGCATATTTAGATAACAGGTGACTGTATACCTTTAAGTACCAGAAATTCCATGAGCGATTTAACATTCAAAATCATGAAGTCTGAATATTTATATTCATTCATTTCCTTGTTTAGAAATTTTTATCACACTCTTGCTGTCAACAAATATTGGAGGAAAGATGGAAAGGACAATTACTTTACCCGACGCAACTCAAGGTATGAGTAGCCTATATCCTTTTTTTCGAGCATTCAAAATATAATGGTGTATAAAACTTGGTGCCCCATACATTCTTGTAAAAAGACTACAATATTCAAGGAAGTGGTTATTTCGACGAACTACTATGTTTTGTGATCGTCTGCATCGGTGTTTTGCGCAGTGAAGTATAGTAACTTGTAATAGTTTCTACAAAATGACTCGACTAATTCACTGTCAATTTATATCATATCAAAGTATACTGCCCCTTGCTTTTTGCTGGCAGCACCACATGAAATGTACTGCTGCTTTCTGCAATCGATCAATTTATGACCGCATTATCGTAAAAAAGTACAACGTTCAATTTCATTTCAACTTCATTGATACGACTGACATTGAATATTTATTGTGGTCGTTCAAAAACAAAACGTGATTCCAGGTGGGCCTTTTTTATATGGCAAAAAAAATACACAATAACTGAAGCAACTGTACAGTCTATAGTCAGTATACATGTGTTTGTAAACAGTGTAAGATTTTCCTTCTGTTCTTGCCAACAGGTTTTCTTTGTGACGATTTTACCATTTTTACTGCTGATGAGAAAGTTCATGAAGTTCAAAAAAGGTGAGTCATTTGTAGATGCCAAAGTTTGTCAGTATGCTCTATCGAATTTACCAAATTTTAATCAAACTTCTTGTTATTTAGCAATAAGTGTGAAATCCATTAATTTCGACTCATTTTTCTATAGATTGGCGCAATGCGCTGAACATTTGGTTATATCACTCAATCGTATAGTTTGTAGTTGACATGAGTATTGAATGGAAATTGTAAAGGACCGGTCGATCCGAGGCGATGTTCGCAGAGGGTTTATTTGCTACTGCAAGTCCACTTCCTCGAACTTCTTTCCTAGACCAATTTATTTTTGACAACTGTATATATAAAAGATGAGTCAATCCGGTGACAGGAGTTAGTACATTTCCTGCGCTAAAGGCCTCGCCTTTTGTTGGTGTTTAACAGTAAATGCGGCAATTTCACAAAACTTGTAACACGATTGGAACTAATTTGGGATAATTGGGTGAAGTCATGTCAATTTCATCTACAAATGTAATCTCATCTAATTTTCTTTTTACGTTACACACTTTATGTTTATGAGTAATTTGTAATATTGCGACATTGAACAATAGGGCACCTAACATTTTTGAGAAATGCGAAAAATATGAAAATCCAATTATCCCAGATTAGTTCCAATCGCGTTTTGTGCTCTTTCTGTTGCAGATATGAATATTTTCAGAAGATTTGTCGAGTTTTACTGCGCCCCTATCACCAAATACATGGTCAATTGGGTAAGCAAAGACATACTAAATTTGTTAACGTTTGATATTTAAATATCATTATTGTGGACAAGTCAAGTCATTTCGGTAAACCACATAATTACATATCGTTCGTACTTCACGACCGTAGGTGTAAAACATTCGCCGATTTATGAAGTAGAAACCAGACACTCCCCGTTACTCTGCCTCGTAAAGTTGGTGTATCGGTACAGAGTTGCTATAGCCGATCAAATCGAACAACGTTTTCCTATGTCTTTCGGACATCGGAAAACGTGTTATAGAGTCAAAAAAACTATATCTGAACATTGGGCGTAATTGGATGTAAAAAAACTGTATAAAATATGTGACGTAACTCTATTGATTTCATACACTGTATAATTCTGCCTTTTATTTCATTTCAGGTTACAACGTTCTTATTTTTGGTGTTCTTCAGCTTCAGGACACTGTACTACACACCGGAAGGGGGTGTGGCAGACATTTTGTTGCATGTGTGGCTTCTCACTTTGTTCCTGGAGGAGCTGAGACAGGTATTATTTTGAAGGCATACGTCTGTCAAATGTTCTTGTGCATTGTAATACGCAGAGTATACTTGTAGTTGTATCACCCCTATTTGTAACAATCAACCCTATTTGTAACAAAATTTAATTTTCAAAAAAACTTTGCCGTATATGTTGAAATATTAATAAAATATGCATATTTGTATGTTTGAGGGCAATTTTCTTTTTTTTTCCTTGTCAAAACTCATTTTTCCGAAACTGCTTTTGTTACAAATTGGGTTGATTGTTACAAATAGGGGTGACATGTGTGTATTACCCCTATTTGTAACAATCAACCCTATTTGTAACAAAACCTAAATTTCAAAGAAACTTGGTAACAATCAACCCTATTTGTAACAAAAGTTAACCCCATATAGGTTTAGTATGATTTCGGTCAGAAAACAAGATTTTTAACATTTTCGACCGAAAATGGTGAAAATTGCCCCAAAACAAACCTTTGGCATGTATCTGCACGACTTGATTATATCTTACGAGTAGGGCTCTTATCCCTAGGAACCTGCATAACGAAATTTAATCTCACGAGCATTTTCGGAAAAATGAGTTTCAACAAGGAAAACAAAGAAAATTGCCCCCGAACATACTAATATGTATATTTCATCAAGATTTCATCAAATACGGCCAAGTTTCTTTGAAATTTAGGTTTTGTTACAAATAGGGTTGATTGTTACAAATAGGGGTAATACAGTAGTGACTATGCTAGCTATGACGACGACGGTGATGATGATGATGATGATCATGGTCATTATCATGTACGTCATCGGCATCATCATCATCATCATCATCGTCGTCGTCGTCGTCGTCGTCGTCGTCGTCCTAATCATCATCATCATCATCATCATCATCATCATCATCATCATCATCGTCGTCATCATCATCATCATCATCATCATCATCATCATCATCATCGTCATCGTCGTCATCATCATTATCCTCCTAATCATCATCATCATCATCACCATTATCATTCGCGTTGTCGTCGTCTTCATCATCATCATCATCATCATCATCATCATCATCATCATCATCATCATCATTTTCTAAAACATCGTCCTCTTCGATAATATAACAATTCATTGGTTTTCCGCGTTAACTCATCCTACCAGCGTCAGCTAGATATTTGACCAGAGTAAGCCGGGAGCTCGAAATGACTGGTAACAATCTGTAATCTCATGGAGAGGACACCCACTGAATGTTCTTCAGTACGAGCCGGTGCTCAGGTTCTTGCACACAAAAATACTGACATAGCATCATGGGCATGTCAAGTGAAGTTGACGGACATTACTTGTTGGTTTTACAGATGATAATCCCACGGGGTGAATATGAATCAGTTTACCAACGATTCCGATCTTGGTTGTCCGTTTTCTGGAATTGGATGGATTTTGTCGCCATACTGCTAACATTGGTCGCTTTCCTGATCCGCTTCAACACATTGAAAGAACCCTTGACTTATGACATCAGCAGGAACCTGTACGCCATTACGTGTGCCATGTTTTGGATATTAATACTGAGGATGTACCAGGCTAATCGGAAGCTTGGGCCTTTCTTGATTATGATAAAAGAAATGGTAAGAGCACGATCAATCCAGTCCACTCCTTTTTGGCGTGTTTCAAGGTCTTTCCCAGAACCATGGTTTTCAGGCAGTATGCGCCTCGAAGACAGATATTCGGTCTCAATTTTTCACAATATTCTTTCGGCCTACCATCCGTTGAGGCTATTCTTGAAGCTTATGGAGTGAATGAAGTTTTCATCGGCTTAGTTTTTTGAAATTGAGAATTTTATGAACTCACGCTAGTCTGAGATAACACAGGGATGGCGGCCATTTGAATTCAAGTATCGATTTGTTTCTCCAGTACGAACATTTACACAATGACCCAAGAATTTTATACTTAATTTTGAAAGAGCATTGCTTGAAAGACAATTTGAGCAAAAAGTCGTTCATTTATGAGACGCAAACTGCACTTGTAACAGACTTTGTTGAGAATGTCTAATACATTTATTATCACTATGGACGAAAAATATTAAAATGAGGTATAACAAAAGCCCCAGAATAAGTCTTATACAAAGTCGACAGCGACGTAAATTGCTTCGAAAATGGTTGATGTTTTAAAAATTCTAATCATAGGTTAAAATAAACGTCAAGTTCTAGTGAACCACGATATGAAACCTTGCATTGAAAAACTTTCATTTTTCTCACACAGAAGCATTTTTTCTATTCACATTCTGTTCGTTGTATACTCATTCAGAAAGGTTTGGATTCAAATAAAAAAACATCGTCTTTTCTCTACAGTCAACTCTGTATATCTTACATTACAGATTTGGGCACTGATTTGGTTCCTCCTGGTTCTGATTGTATTCGTGATTGCCTTCGGCGTCGCTGGAGCAGCTATCCTGTCGCCCAATGAGAATCCATCTCCCGCAAGGCTCGTCGATATATTTAAGTATCCATATTATCAAGTCACTGTTGGTGATTGGAAAGCACGCAGAACCAATACGTCTTGTGACGAAGAAGGTAACACACACAGACACAGACACAGACACATACACAGACAGACACAGACACAGACATATATATATATATATATATATATATATATATATATATATATATATATATAACATAAATGACTTCAATTACAAAGTAATAATATCTCTTACTTAAGTTTTATGCATCCTGGAATCTTCAGATAGACAGAACTAAAAGGATCCTTAGCTCTCATTTATATTTTAATATGGTTGGACGGACCATTATTTTGTGTTTCTAGGTGGTGTTAAAACATAATATATATATATATATATATATATATATATATATATATATATGTCTGTGTCTGTGTCTGTGTGTGTCTGTGTGTGTCTGTGTGTGTGTCTGTGTCTCTGTGTCTCTGTGTGTCTGTGTATGTGTCTGTCTGTGCGTGTCTGTGTGTGTTATTATACATAAGTCATCATACATGTGTCATTATATATATATATCATTATTATTAATATATATGTATGTGTGTGTGTCTATGTGCCTGTGTATACAATCCATGCTTCCTCCAGGCACTTGACAGTGTACTAATACCCGTACTTTATGAACTTCACTCAGAACCACCGTCAGAATCACTTGACGAGTACGTGTACTCCGTCTTGCTTGCTGGTTATATTCTCATCGGGAATGTCTTGTTACTGAATCTGCTCATCGCTATATTCAGGTAAGACCGGCTGTTAGACTTTCATTTAAGGAACACTTCATCTAATATTTGCAACAATTCAGACTTTTAATTAGTTTCAATGGTGTATTTTAAATGCCATCACTTTCATGTGATATTAGTATTAAGATTTATGTAAAGATATCTACTATCCCAATCTAAGTATCCGATATAAGATGTATTCGACTTCGTCCCTAAAAAATAAAATTTCTTTCAGCTTTTTACTTTGTTGCCAGGCCTAAATGTGAGCGATGGGACTGAATGTGAAGGAATAAGCACAGATAGGACGATAGAGCAAATCCTAAATACTATGCACAGGACAACTGGAAATTAATACTCTAAAATATGATATTTGTTCATAATTATTAATATAATAAATCATAATTATGAAATATTGATATCACATAAACGAGTTCGTATTTCACCCAGGTTGCTCTTCCTTTATGAGAAGGAGAACTCGATAAAAACGCTATATGCTGCCTCGTCAGCTGTAGTAGAAAAATTAGTTTTCTAAAGAATTAACAGACATGGAAAAAATAAGGAGATTGAATATATATCTTAATATCCCAATTAAACAATCAGAGTTAATAGTAGCTATTAAATGTCTGAAAAATAAAAAAGCACCAGGTGAGGATTCTATACTAAATGAAATGATTAAAGCTAGTGATGGTCTTTGCATTAGTAGCTTACTGAAGTTGTTCAATCACATTTTAGATACTGGTCATTTTCCAGAAATCTGGAAATCTACATTATTGGTTCCGCTTCACAAGTCTGGGGATAAGTTTGACCCAAGTAATTACAGAGCGGTAGCTCTTTCTAGTTGTCTATCAAAGTTGTTCACATCAATTTTGAATAAGCGTCTCATCAACCATCTTGAAGATAAAAATCTTTTCTCACCTTGCCAGTTTGGTTTTAGAAAGAACAGACGTACTTCTGATTGTGTGTTTCTATTAAAGACTGCAATCAATAAAACATTATGCAAAAAAGGGACTAAAAATTCATCAAATCATCTTTAAGTGACATTTGTTGATTTCAAAAAGGCCTTTGATTCTGTTTGGAGAAAGGGTTTATTTTTAAAAATGCAGAGATTAGGAATAACGGGTAATTTCTATAATGTTGTTAAGTCCATGTATGATAATACTCAGTATAAAGTGAAACCGTCAAACAAAATTTCGGATGGGTTTCTTTCTTCACGGGGGGTGAAACAAGGTTGTAATCTTTCACCTACATTGTTCAATATATTTCTTAACGATCTTCCAGATATATTTGGTGACATTTCTGACTTCAAAGTTTCCTGTTGATATGGGTGAATTTAAGTTAAATTGTATTTTATATGCTGACGATTTATTTTTAATGTCAAAATCTGCAGAAGGTTTACAGAATTTGTTGAATAAATTACACTCTTTTAGTAAAAGTATTGGTCTTTCAGTAAACACTAAAAAAACAAAAACAATGGTTTTCAATAAAGGCAACCGTTTAATAAAGAAGTCATTTTATTATGAGAAAAATGTAATTGAAGCTGTAAATCAGTATACATGTGTAGGTATAGTTTTTACACTAAATGGAAAATTCAAGCAGAATCAGTTTACTCTTAAAAATAAAGCAATGAAAGCTTTATTCAGTATCACAAAGTCAATTTTAAGTGAAATAATGTTGAGCCCAAAGCTTTGTTTAAAAATCTTTGATACGTTAATTGTCCCAATTTTATCTTATGCTTCAGAAATCTGGGCAACAGAAATTACAAGTACTGATAATTGCCTTGAAGGTCTGTGTGTGTCTTATTACAGATTTATCTTGGGAGTTAGTAAACGTACTCCACTTGAAGGGATAAGAGCAGAATTGGGCAGATTTCCATTAAAGATCAATCTTTATATGTCTGTCATTAAATATTGGTGCAGGTTAAATAGTTACCAGGAAATCATATTCTGAAACAGGCACTTCAAGAAAACATAGACATAAATTCTCCTTGGGCAAATTTTATTCTTTGTAATTTGGGAAGTTACAATCATATGAATGTCTTCAACTCCTTAAGAGTGACATCATATGCCCAGTTAAACAAGAAATTAAAAAGGAAGATATCAAGCGAGTTTTTGAATTCTTGGAGAGAGAATATGTCAAACGATACAAGAAAAAATGGAGGTGGTAATAAATTGCGTACATATAGAACTTTCAAGATCGGATTTTATTTTGAAAAATACTTAAATAATTTGTTAAATTTTACTCTTCGCAGAGCTTTATCGAAATTTAGATTGAGTGATCATAGTTTAAATATTGAATTGGGTAGGAAAAGTAAGCCAAAATTGCCTTTGAAAGATAGACTTTGTTTCAGATGTGATAGCAATGAAATAGATGATGAGTTTCATTTATTATTCTCATGTAAAAAGTTGATCACTGAACGAGTTTTATTGTTACAAGAAAGTGGAATAGATTGCTCCACTTTTTCCGGTGTCACACAAAAAGAAACGGCCCCTAAAAGGGTTATGGAGTATAATTTTCTAGATCTTGCTATATTCTTGAAGAACACTGATTTGTGCTGACCATCCAGTAGCCTTCTCACTGTCAAACAGTTTGTTTATTGTACAACTTGGATACTTTTATTGTCCTCTTGAAAGTGTTCAGTTTTGTACTTTGTCCAATTTTGAAATGTACCATACCACACTCTCTGCTAGTGTGAGTTGAGTATAATAGATTGATTGATTGATTGATTATAGTGTATGAGTTGCGTATGACATAAGTGGCCGGCCGGCGCCCATGCCCGGCCAGGCCGTCTTCTATACTAGGACTCCAGTAGTATACTCCTATAATAATTTGATATCAGGGATACAATTGAGCGATGTCAACAACATGGCTGGCCCATTCAATGTTATTGTTATCAGATGTCTGCTAACTGTGTCCCTTGATTTCCACAGTACTGTTTACAACCGAGTTGAGAGTAACTCTTTGACTGAATGGCAGTACAACAGATATTTCGTCATCACCGAATCTGAAGATGCGCCACCGCTTCCAGCCCCACTCATTGTACTTTCTCACATTTACGAACTGATGAACTGGGCGACCAAGTGTTGCAGGACAAAACCAAAACGAGGTACTATATTGCGCTTTTAGCTCACGTGTGTGCTATTGTCGTACCGATGTCTCCATGTGTGTCAGTGTTGGCCGTCTTTTGGCACGATATCTCAATACAAGATCGGTAGACTGAAAGATCCGTTGCTCGTGAGGAGAGAGGGGTGCAGAGAGCGCCCTCAAGCGACTGGTCTTGCTAATGGCCGGCCACTGGACCCTTAATCGTACATCGCTGGTAAACCACAGTCGCTGTGGTCTATTCCGCTCTGCGTCTACATATATGCGCCCGGCGCCCCATAGACGTGTACATATGCCTGCATATGTACACACGTCTATGGGGCGCATACATATAGACGCAGAGCAGAATGGACCAAAGGTGACTGTGGGTAAACTTACGGTTAAAACCGTCACGAGAGCAAAATTTTTGCAGTCTGTGAGCGACTGATTCGGATAGGCATAGAGCGGAATCGAGTTGATTTCGGCCGAAAATAGTTAGGAAAGATTGTTTTTCGCGCGCGGTCCAAATCGGGACCTCGTCCGCCGGATTTTCGTATCAGTCAGCAGCGTTGTGGTGGGAGGCCGTATAACGCCGGGACACAAAGCACGGTATGCAGGGCTAGGAAAAAAAGATATTAAAGTTGAATCTTCTTATTTTTTCATTAATCAGTAAGAGACAAGAAGAAATCGAAGTTGTACAAAGAGGACTTCAAGAAGTACGAGTCAGAGGCGATGGACACCTACAGACGCCGTGCAAAGGAACAACAGAAACGTAGCAATGAGGAAACGTTAAGGAAGTTAGACGAAAGGTAAACTTGCAGCTGCTTTACCATCAATTCTCTTTTTGTTTATCAAGAAAATATATTTACATTCTGTTTGCGATAAATGAGGGCGAGGTTGAAAAGGAGGGGATACATGGTGGTACGAATCGGGTTTACTTCAATATCGCCTATTACCTTTCCAGTTTGTTACAGTTGACTGGTGTCAGCTGTGATCCTACTATTGCCTTAGTTTTTGTTGTTTTGGCAAAACCAAACCAAGGAAGTGGTTTGTGAGCAAATGACGAACATTATGTTATTGTACTCGTACGTGCATGTCAATAAACAAAAGTGTGAACAATTAATGATACAAACACACTTTCACCGAGGGAATCATGTGATATTGTTGGATTCTCTGTCTTTCATACAGGGTACGAACGTTACTAGAAAAGGTGAGAGGTATTGGAGAAGAACAACAGAAAATAATGGCCAGGAAACGAGAAATTACGACAATGAAGTAAACTGAATACAAATTCACACGAACAAAATACTCAACATTATTACACATATTTTATGTCAAAAACTCAGATCAAAAATCAAGAAGGCTTTATTATATAATTAATCGTACTATAAACAGCTTCTAATATTAAGAAGATACCGACATCGGAATGGTGTTTGCTACAGGTTTGCTACAGGTGCGAAGCATTTGGCTACCCATGTTTGCAATCACGGATTGTTATCTCGGCATGCAGTTTGCTGTGCGATTGCTGTAGCTATATAGCAGTGGTATAGACCCTAATCCCGGACCAAAAAAGGATACCATCCAAGCAATGGAGTCATTGAAAGAAGAAATACTCAGAGAAATGAAGAAAACGGAAGAGAACTAAGGCAAATGGAGGACTTGAAAGCCCCCTCCAACAAAAAAAACAAACAACCGAACTAAAATTTTCGAGTTCTAATCCGAAAGATCAATCCAGTGACGTAAATAAATCTGTTCAATCAACTCGGTCAGACGAGGTCAACGAGCTGAAAGAAGATAACCGTGTTACCGGGTATGATCTAGCTGCCGCATCGCAAAAACTCGACATTTGCGAATTGTGAGACAGTCTCAAAGTTGATAAATGTAAAAACCTATTCAATAGAATTGTGTAGCGAATCTGATCATTCCTATGTCATTTTCTTTAGCATCAAATATTACAATGCTTTTAAATACACGTGGGTGATCAAGTTTTACGTAAATGCACCTGACGTCCTGAGAAAGACTGTGAATTTTCAAACTTGTCACAAATTATATGACAAATATTTTGAAGATGATTTTCCAGATTCTTTTATCGATGTAAACAATTTAATTACTAACCTGTATTTGGAATTTATGAGTGTCGCAAAGCAATGTAAATGATACAGAAGGTTTCATTGACCATGTCAAATCAGAGACAGCGCTCCTTGGTTTGATAAAGATTGTGTTTTTTGAAGAAAGAAGAAGTATGGTTTACTGAGAAACTTTAGAATTTCCTAAAGATTGATCGAAAGTAATTATCATACCTCTTTTTAAAAGTGATTCAGCCTACTCTCCCGAAAACTACAGAGGAATATCTATGTTGAGTGTCTCTAGTAAAAAAATTACTTCCATTTTGAGTAGTCGTCTCACATTACAAAGTTTGGGCTGATGCATCGGGAAAGATCGACGAAACTCAGGCAGGTTTTCGACGCTGTCGCCCCTCACTAGTGAGGGGCGACAGCGAGAGAATACCGCGTACGCATAAGAAGACGTCGCCGTACTCTACATCCGATTTTAATCAGATTGGTTTTTCGACATGGTTATTCTACGATAGATAACATCTTTATTCTACGGTCTGTTGTTGAGAAATATATATTCATCAAGAAAACGTGGCCTTCGTTGATTATGCTAAAAAAGTTTGATGCCCTTTAACGTCAGAGACTTTGGTATATACTCTTAAAGGGTGGTGTCCAGGGGAGAATGTTTAAAATGTTGAATTCTGCTTGTAAAGAAGTCAAGTTTTGTGCATTTACTAATACGAAAACAGTCGTCGGAACTGCGCCTGTGCGAGTTTCTTGTTTACAAACAATGTATTTTAGTCCGTGGGCTGGAGGGGCCCACCGTGCACCCCCCCCCCCCCACATCCCTACTTCTTGGGTATTTTTTTGTTCTTTAGGACCTGCTGAACAAGAAAAAAGATGTTAACATTGGATATTTTGGGATGCACTACCTATCTCGGCTGGTTTTTGATTTGCATGTACCGCAAAAAATGGCGAAAATGGGTAGGGGTAGGGGGTACTATATCCTCCCCTACATGAGTAAACTAGCATGAAATAGCACAAACCATACATTTTTGGAAAGCTGAGATTCTGCTCTTTATGAAAAACACCAACTTTAGCAAAATTAATTGTGTACATAGAATAGGACGACTTTAAAATGAATTTTTTGACAATTTTGAAATTTTTTACCCAAAATACCATGTAACAATTGTGATTTACTTGTTATTAAGCAAAATTTTGACAGCTTTTTGTGTTTGAATTATTTATTCCCACATATTAAACAAGGAAAAAAGTGTTAACATTAGATATTTAACTATACACTACTTCTCCTGAGTCAATTTTGAATTGCGTGTATCTGTATGGGGTGTGCAAAAGCTAGGGGTAGGGGTACAACATTCTTTCCTTGATGAAGTAAACTGGCTTGAAATGCCATATACCTTATAGTTTTAGAAAGCTTAGATACTGGTCTTTCTAAAATGCATAAAGTTTTAGTGAAAAAATATGACGTCATAGAATTGGATAACTTTAAATCGATTTTTTCTGGTAATTCAGTATTTTTAACGGGAAGAAATACGATAACTATTGTTTCCTCCTTATGAAGCAAATCAAACACATTTATGGATGTTATTTACTAATTGCAATGTGCGGAAGAAGAAAATAAATGTCAAAATTGGGTATTTACCATGCATTATTGTCTCTTGTCACTAAAATAGCAAGTTTTGCTACATTGGTATATCGTGAATGGGCATTTTATTGTTATGCAATGAACTAATGCACAGCCTTAAAAAGAAGACTCGAAAACGTGCACACATAGTCATATTGCCATTTTCTCCTTTAAGTAAATAGATTATTGACGACTGTCTATTGTTATAATTTAATTTTTAAATATTTTTCTATAAAATAATTTTGTTAAGGCGTATTTGGAAATTGTCTATGCCTCCTTATCTTACTTTATATACAGCAAGCATTACTAACAATCTGTTAAGCCGACACTAGAGGGGGCGTCTACGTGCCCCTCCCCCCTCACCCCACAGGATAACAAACCTGTAATTTTCAGAAGCCTTGGGATCCCTAGAATAAGAAATGGGATTTTAACAGACAAAATATAGGGACTCAATAGTTGTTACGGTCATGTTTTGAAGGGTACCACAAAATCACGATTTTGTGACCCACGTGGATTTTTGTCAAACCTGTCTTCTTGTACGTGATCTGCTGAGCTTACTGTTTAATATGACCTAAGTTATGGGGTATCATTAGAAAGGTAATTTATTTTTCTTGAAAATGGTATATAGCAATATGCAATATCTTCTACAGTTTTCATAAAATAGGGCCATAATTTACCCCATACCCCAAAGTTTTATGTCTCAAATTACTGTCAAAACTAATCTAAATTCCACCAATTATTTACCTATACATAATACAAAAGGCAATACTGTGTATTAACTTTGTGTTATTTGCTACAGGTACATGTTAGAAACTTGGAATAAACTTTTAACAGAAAAAATATTGGGATCCTGTAGCTGTAACAGTCATATTTTGAAGGGTACCGAAAAATCACAGTACTGCAAACTTGCATACATTTTGTTAAACCTGTCTTCTTGTAAGTCTTCTGCTGAGCTTATTTTGAACATAACGAGGCCAATGGGGTACCATTAGAAAGTTAATTTACTCTTCTTTAAAATGATATGTTGCAATATGCAATATCTTCTATAGTTTTCATGAAATAAGATCAAAACTTACCCCATACCCCAAAGTTTTATGTCGCAAATTACCATCAAAACTAATCTCAAATTCTACCAATTATTTTCGTAGACACATTACAAAAGGCAATTCTTTGTATAAAATGTATTTTATTTGGTACAGGGACATGTCAAAAATATGAGTTAGACTTTAAAGAGACAAATATTGGTATTGAATGACTGTTACTGGCATGTTTTGAAGGGTACCGTGAAGTCAGAGTATTACCGACTCGCATATGTTTTTGTTAAATGTGTCGTCTTGTAAGTTTTCTGCTGAGCTTACTTTTTAGATAGCCTAGATTATGGGCTGCCATTGGAAAGACAATTTATTTGGCTTTAAAATGACATATTGCAATATGTTATATCTTCTATAGTTTTCATGAAATAGGACCAAACCTTACCCCATACCCCAAAGTTTTATGTCACAAATTACCATCAAAACTAATCTCAAATTCAACCAATTATTTTCGTAGACACATTACAAAAGGCAATTCTTTGTATAAAATATATTTTATTTGGTACAGGGACATGTCAAAAATATGAGTTAGACTTTAAAGAGACAAAATATTGGTATTGAATGACTGTTACTGGCATGTTTTGAAGGGTACCGTGAAGTCAGAGTATTACCGACTCGCATATGTTTTTGTTAAATGTGTCGTCTTGTAAGTTTTCTGCTGAGCTTACTTTTTACCATAGCCTAGATTATGGGCTGCCATTGGAAAGACAATTTATTTGGCTTTAAAATGACATATTGCAATATGTTATATCTTCTATAGTTTTCATGAAATAGGACCAAACCTTACCCCATACCCCAAAGTTTTATGTCACAAATTACCATCAAAACTAATCTCAAATTCAACCAATTATTTTCGTAGACACATTACAAAAGGCAATTCTTTGTATAAAATATATTGTATTTGGTACAGGGACATGTCAAAAATATGAGTTAGACTTTAAAGAGACAAAATATTGGTATTGAATGACTGTTACTGGCATGTTTTGAAGGGTACCGTGAAGTCAGAGTATTACCGACTCGCATATGTTTTTGTTAAATGTGTCGTCTTGTAAGTTTCTGCTGAGCTTACTTTTTACCATAGCCTAGATTATGGGCTGCCATTGGAAAGACAATTTATTTGGCTTTAAAATGACATATTGTAATATGCTATATCTTCTATAGTTTTCATGAAATAGGACCAAACCTTACCCCATACCCCAAAGTTTTATGTTGTATATTACTGTCAATACTAGCATTTAATTACGATAAATTCTATAAAAAAAGACAAACTTTGTATGAAACCTATTTTATTTGTTACAGAGACATTTCCAACTATGAAAGATACCATTAACAGGATAATTATTGTGATTTAACAGCTGTTAGCATCATAGTTTGAAGGATAGCAGGATATATGTTGCTGAAACCCGTGAAATTTTATTAAACAAGTTTCCATGAAATTTATCTGCCAACCTTTATTTTATCCGTAACGCAGATTATAGGGTATCATTACAAAGCTTTTATCACTCTTTATTTTAGCATATGATAAAGTGCATTATCATCTGAAGTTGTAATGAAATGGCAAAAAACTTACTCCGCCCTTAGTTTTATGTGCAAACTACATCTGTTCGAAACTTTGCAGTTTGCGAATTTGGGATATGGGGTAAGTCTGGTCCTATTTCATGAAAACTATTAAAGATATTTCATATTACAATATGTCACTTTAAGGCAAAATAAATTTTCTTTCCAATGATAGTCTATAAGATAGGTTAGAGTAAAAAGTAAGCTCAGCAGATGACTTACAAGATGACACATTTAACAAAAACACATACGAGTGGGCAAGACTGAGACTTTACAGTACCCTTCAAAACATGACAGCAACAACCATTCATTCCCAATATTTTGTTTTTTAAAAGTCTATCTAATATTTTTAACATGTCTTTGTAGCAAATAAAACAGATTTCATACAAATCATTGCCTTTTGTAGTATGTCTAGGTAAAAGTTTGGTAGAATTTGAGATTAGAAGTGATAGTAATTTGCAATATAAACTTAGGGGTGTTGGGTAAGTTTGGTCTTATTCCTGAATACTTAAGAAGATATTATATATTACAATATGTCATATCAAAGAAGAAAAAATTACCTTTCTAACGATACCTCAATAGCTGGGTTATGTTAAAAAATAGGCTCAGCAGATGACTTTTAATAAGACAGGTTTAACCAAACGTATGCGAGTTGGCAATACTGTGAGTATGTGGTACCCTTCAAAATATGACTGTTACAGCTACAGCATCACAATATTTTTTCTGTTAAAAGTTCGTTTCAAGTTTCTAACATGAACCTAAAGCAAATATACTAAATTTAATACAAATCATTGCCCTTTATATTATGTCCCGGTCAATAGTTGTCAGAATTTGAGATTAGTTTTGACGGTAATTTGGAATATAAAACTTTGGGGTATGGGTAAGTTGTGGTCCTATTTCATGAAAACTATAAAAGATATTGCATATTGCAATATATTATTTTAAAGAAGAGTAATTACCTTTCCAATGATGCCAAACTTGCTACATTATGTTAAAAAGTAAGCTCAGTAGAAGACTTACAAGAAGACAGGTTTAACAAAAATGTATGCAAGTTGGCAGTACTGTGATTTTGCAGTACCATTCAAAATAGGACTGTTACAGCTAGAGCATCTGGATATTTTTCTGTCAAAAGTTTATTTCAAGTTACTAACATTTACCTGTATCAAATAAACAAATTTGATACCAATCATTGCCCTTTGTATAATGTCTAGGTAAATAATTGGTAGAATTTAAGATTAGTTTTGACAGTAATTTGTGACATAAAACTTTGGGGTATGGGGTAAATTATGGCCCTATTTCATAAAAACTGTAGAAGATATTGCATATTGCAATATGTCATTTTAAAGCCAATGAATTGTCTTTCCAATGGCAGCCCCTTATCTAGGCTATCTAAAAAGTAAGCTCAGCAGAAAACTTACAAGACGACACATTTAACAAAAACATATGCGAGTCGGTAATACTCTGACTTCACGGTACCCTTCAAAACATGCCAGTAACAGTCATTCAATACCAATATTTTGTCTCTTTAAAGTCTAACTCATATTTTTGACATGTCCCTGTACCAAATAAAATATATTTTATACAAAGAATTGCCTTTTGTAATGTGTCTTGGAAAATAATTGGTAGAATTTGAGATTAGTTTTGATGGTAATTTGCGACATAAAACTTTGGGGTATGGGGTAAGTTTTGATCTTATTTCATGAAAACTATAGAAGATATTGCATATTGCAACATATCATTTTAAAGAAGAGTAAATTAACTTTCTAATGGTACCCCATTGGCCTCGTTATGTTCAAAATAAGCTCAGCAGAAGACTTACTAGAAGATAGGTTTAACAAAAACGAATGCGAGTCAGTTATACTGTGATTTTTCGGTACCCTTCAAAATATGACTGTTACAGCTACAGGATCCAATATTTTTTCTGTAAAAGTTTATTCCAAGTTTCTAACATGTACCTGTAGCAAATACCACAAAGTTAATACACAGTATTGCCTTTTGTATTATGTTTAGGTAAATAATTGGTGGAATTTAGATTAGTTTTGACAGTAATTTGTGACATAAAACTTTGGGGTATGGGGTAAATTATGGCCCTATTTTATGAAAACTGTAGAAGATATTGCATATTGCTATATACCATTTTCAAGAAAAATAAATTACCTTTCTAATGATACCCCATAACTTAGGTCATGTTAAACAGTAAGCTCAGCAGATCACGTACAAGAAGACAGGTTTGACAAAAATCCACGTGGGTCACAAAATCGTGATTTTGTGGTACCCTTCAAAACATGACCGTAACAGCTATTGAGTCCCTATATTTTGTCTGTTAAAATCCCATTTCTTATTCTAGGGATCCCAAGGCTTCTGAAAATTACAAGTTTGTTATCCTGTGGGGTGAGGGGGAGGTGCACGTAGACGCCCCTCTAGCCTTGGCCTAATAGATTGTTAGTAATGCTTGCTGTATATAAAGTAAGACAAGGAGGCATAGACAATTTTCCAAATACGCCTTAAACAAAATTATTTTATAGAAAAATATTTAAAAATTAAATTATAACAATAGACAGTCGTCAATAATCTATTTACTTGAAGGAGAAAATGGCAATATGACTATGTGTGCACGTTTTCGAGTCTTCTTTTTAAGGCTGTGCATTAGTTCATTGCATAACAATAAAATGCCCATTCACGATATACCAATGTAGCAAAACTTGCTATTTTAGTGACTAGAGACAATAATGTATGGTAAATACCCAATTTTGACATTTATTTTCTTCTTCCGCACATTGCAATTAGTAAATAACATCCATAAATGTGTTTGATTTGCTTCATAAGGAGGAAACAATAGTTATCGTATTTTCTTCCGGTTAAAAATACTGAATTACCAGAAAAAATCGATTTAAAGTTATCCAATTCTATGACGTCATATTTTTTCACTAAAACTTTATGCATTTTAGAAAGACCAGTATCTAAGCTTTCTAAAACTATAAGGTATATGGCATTTCAAGCCAGTTTACTTCATCAAGGAAAGAATGTTGTACCCCTACCCCTAGCTTTTGCACACCCCATACAGATACACGCAATTCAAAATTGACTCAGGAGAAGTAGTGTATAGTTAAATATCTAATGTTAACACTTTTTCCTTGTTTAATATGTGGGAATAAATAATTCAAAAAAAAAGCTGTCAAAATTTTGCTTAATAACAAGTAAATCACAATTGTTACATGGTATTTTGGGTAAAAAATTTCAAAATTGTCAAAAAAATTCATTTTAAAGTCGTCCTATTCTATGTACACAAATTAATTTTGCTAAAGTTGGTGTTTTTCATAAAGAGCAGAATCTCAGCTTTCCAAAAATGTATGGTTTGTGCTATTTCATGCTAGTTTACTCAATGTAGGGGAGGATATAGTACCCCCTACCCCTACCCATTTTTCGCCATTTTTTGCGGTACATGCAAATCAAAAACCAGCCGAGATAGGTAGTGCATCCCAAAATATCCAATGTTAACATCTTTTTTCTTGTTCAGCAGGTCCTAAAGAACAAAAAAATACCCAAGAAGTAGGGATGTGGGGGGGGGGTGCACGGTGGGCCCCTCCAGCCCACGGACTATTTCGTGCACGATATCTAGATGCACGTCATCATCATAGCTGCAACATTTAAATTATACGATGTACATTGTGACAGACATGTTTTAACTTTCATCAATCACCATCGTACCTTGGATACAGTGTTTACATTGGTCATATGGGTCCCATACGACCTTTGAGTGCAGTTCCGACGACTGTATCCCCTTACACCCGTGGCCACTTTAGTGTTGATTAATCCTGTCTGCAGCAAGCAGAAATTCTGTTTGTATAAACGAAACAAAGTGGTGATCGGTGTAATAAATGTAAGGTTCACTATCGGCACCCCACTGTTAGGATTGAGATAACATTCTACTATAAAATGTCTCGCCTGCCCAATTCAAATCGATGACAACACTGCACTGTAGACACGCTGTAGGCCTAAGTCTGCACTCCGACAATGAACATCAATAACAACGGTCGCTAATATCATAGGGGCAAATACTTCAGTGAGGACGTAGCAAGCTTGATTGTTCAAAATATAAGAGATTGTGGTGGCAATCCGGCACCTAGCGAGGTATCACGAGCAGCTTACAAAGAAACAAGCAAGCGTTTTAAGATAAGCGTGGAGGGAGCCAGAAAAGTTTGTAAGAGATGAACATGTATCAGGACAAGTTCCCTTCAACCGGGATGAGAAAAATGTCGTTCATATGGTTACACACATGTGAATACATGTACATGTAAAATGCTACCTCGACTGTACTTAACTCTTACCTTTCGTACCAAGTGAAATTAGAGTAAGTTTATTCACGGTTTGTAGGAAAGAAACATGGCTTAGTGCAAGTGAATGTTTATTTCGAAAGATTTGCAGTCAAGACGGGCGATGTTTGTAATTTTATCACTAACATTTTGAAAGTGGCATTTCCTTAATTCCCGCGTCTGAACAAAGTCTGAACACTATAGTATCGTTGGTATTCATTCACTGCAAAATTGAAATCGGCACAAAATGTGTGATGTTCTCTAACACTGACTACATTTGAAACACATGAATTTTAGCAGATACTGAGTACTGATAGGGCAAATGCTGTGGTCAACATCATTTGTATACAGTGTATTTTATAATCACTCCCTAATTTCAGGCTAATCGGCGTGTCCACGGGGTACCGATAGTAGGATCATTATCACCACTGATACAGGGTAAAGTAACCGTTTTATCACCCTTCTGCAGACAGAAATTCTGCTTGTACCAGACAGGCTTGATCAACACTAAAGTGGCCACGGGTGTAAGTTGTCCTGTCTGTGTCAGACAAGGATGTATTCTCAATCAATGATAAAGTACTTTTTACAGATACAATTATTGGATTAGAACGCATTTTCATTGAATTATTCTAGTAAAAAAATTGTAAAAATTAATATTATTATTATTAATATAAAAAAGGCGAAGGTTATTGTATTTAAAGGTGAGGGATATCTTGCAAAGGACGAAAAGCGGTTTTTCAATGGAGAAAGAGTTAATGTTGTATCTTATTGTAAGTACCTGGGTGTTATGTTTCCTGGTAGACTTTATTGGATTGTGACTACAAAAACCCAAGCACACCAAGCTAGAAAAGTACCGATGAGCATTCATAGAGCAAGTAAAATATGTGTATACTGCGAAAAATGTGTGAAATAGAATGCTGAACGACCGTTATCCAAGTAATGTCATCAGATGCGTTACTACATTGATATGCTTGTGTCAGGTTAAAACCAACGTCGGTACAGCATGTGAAAATCTACTATATCTGTATGATTTACAAGATGTATTGGATAACCATGAACTTCTTGAGGAGAACGTTTTTATGAGTCCTGTTATAGAGAACTTTAAAAATATATTTGTAAAGTAGCTGGTGCAGTGAAATATGTACCCTTTACAAACTTTCATATCGGGAATTTTATTACATGCCTCGATGTGAGTGCAAATCAGTGCACTGGTTTGAATAGGAACATCCGGCGAGTTAGTGGGCCATGTGAACGATGTACTGACCGGTTTCCATTGTTACCCGGTCCGGTGAAGCCCTTCGACGTTTTCGACGTAGAGGTAGATGTGAAATATCCATGCGCGTATGAATATTTGAATTTCGTTTTAGTCTGTTTGATGCTGGTCGATAATGGCAACATTCTGTGAGAATGCCCTGCATGTAACTAAATCTCATATAGCGTTAACTGTGAAGAGGCATGTAATAAAAATATTATTGCCTGACTACATAGGTTTATGTGCCCTCGCAGCAGGAGACAATTAGCCCTCCTGGCGTCTCCTGACGTCGGGCAAATTGTCACCTGCCCTCGAGCACATAAACCCATGTATTCAGGCAATAATATATATACACTTACAACGTAAAAGTAGATTTCCACTGTGAAATTAAGATAGACATGGTTGAGCTGTGGGTCCATAGCTGTGGTGGTTACAGACGAGATTCCTGCCTTTTGCGGGCTGGTTTTGACTTTTACGACTTTTAACCCCGCGTTCAAGGTCGTAAAACTTGAGTCAAAACCAATCCGTAACAGGCAGGAATCCCGTCTTTAACCACCATGAACCCACAGCTACACATGGTTATGCTAGCGCGTCTAGATGCTTTTCTCATCACTTGCGAAGTGAAAAAGATGGAAAATTAAAAAAGTGATGTACATGCAAGAACGTTGGGAACGAAGCTGAAAACGAATAAGTTTTAGTACGTAAATTTTTCGATAGTGTAAGGGTGAAGTATATTGCCTGATATCATTTTAATCCTCAGATAACGAGAAAATTTATCGAATTCAATTAACTTTATCTAAATATTATTCATCATCTAACATAAGATTTTATGCTATGAAATTAAGAAGAGAGACACAAGTAAACAGTAATGAGAAAGTGGAGTAAGTGTTTGTACTATTTACCCGTCAATTTAAAAATATATGTACTCTATTTCACTGTAATGTTAAAGTTTATTGAACTGATGGCCTTAAAAATGAATAAAGAACTCTCTTGGCAATTTCCTGTATTTTTCACTCTTTCTATGCACTGGAACAGTTTTACATATTTGTATGTGTCGTTCATAGTCTTAGAATGAATATATCACTGCAAAGCAGAGATAATTCACAGAAGCTACCTGTGTTGAAACACGCCCTCAGCAAGCTCTGTTAGGAGAGAGAGAGAGAGAGAGAGAGAGAGAGAGAGAGAGAGAGAGGAGAGAGAGAGAGAGAGAGAGAGAGAGAGAGAGAGAGAGAGAGAGGGAGGAGGGGGAGGGAGGGAGGGAGGGAGGGAGAGAGCATACAATTACAACGCTTGCTTTATCAATGCAATAAGGGCAAGAGGTACGATCGTCTCAGGTCACCTATTGTACGAAGATTTCCGATCTAAAACATATCTAGAGTTTGATTGGCCCTGCCATTTTTATTTTTCATAATGTATCTCATGCTGTTTACGAAAAAATTATTTTCAATCTATGGACAAGCTATCTTTACATCTCGAGTATGTCCAGATGATAAGCCATTAGAGCATCTAATTCACTTAGAAGTTTCTTTTGGATAAGTTGTCACTCCTAAAATTACGATCTGACACGAGATCTGTTCCCATGTAGAGTCCGCTTGTTTTAGATGCTGCAGTGTGTTGGTAGCGACTTTGTCGACTTTGCCATTGATTTCAAGACATGCAAAAAAAGGATAGTAGATTACTCAAAAAATTAAAGCAATTCATATAATAGCCGGCCTCTTGGTAAAAACAATACTGGCGTTGACGTTTTCGGAAGGAACTTTGAAAGAGATCGCAGCTAAAACATTCTGTAGCTTCAGAAACATGGGTTTGGCACTGCGGCATTCATTTTTCCAGTAGATGGCTATCATCTAAGCCATACGGCTTGGTTAAAGTCGGCCTTGTACGGGAGTGGGGACTCCCATAGAAAGGTGTACCAAAGTAGCTCGTTTGCTCGTCCGCTCTGCACCTACGCACCCGATGGACTAGTATACATATACACTGAGACAAACCCGTTCGTTTTACGTGCATGTATACACGTCGTGTAAAAGGTGACATGATAGAAGTGTACAAGATTTAAATATTATAGATGACTGCAACATAGTAATGGCTCGTTGTTTGTCTCAAACTAAGAGAGTACACACTGAGAAGCTGCAAAAGAAATCGTGTAGACTTGACATCCGTAAATACTCCTTCTCCCTCCGCATTGTTGATGAGTTGGACTCTCTACCTTACTCTGTTGTTCTCTCTTATATAAGATGTGAATAGTTTCAAGAATAAAATTGATAGATACTTCCGTACCATTAACAGGACCTGACACGTGATGGTATTATCGCAAGATATTAAATCCCAATTGAACTGAACTGAACTGAACTACGGGACTCCTAGACGCAGAGCGGAATCGGAGCAAACGAGCAACTGTTGGACAGTGGGTGTAGGCCTACCGGTGTGAGCCAAGAACTCGCTTCAAAATGAGCCCTCAAAAGTAATAAGCCTGAAAGGAAGAGAACAAGCTTGACTCTTTGAGAGTCCCAATAATTGTCCCCGAAATGCATTCCACCTGAAAGTAATGGCTCAGTTCATACTTATTGATAAATAATAAGCAAGTTGAAATTGTAAAATTTTACCCCATAGGTTAACTATGTTTTGCTGGACCGCTTGGCTGAACTCACTCACAAAGTACATACAACCATTTCAAACCCAATTACATGTACATGTAACTCTGCTATTTAAAAGATCTGCGGGTAGAGAGTTTGCGACTTTTGGTAATAATTACTGAACGCTCCCTAAACTCTAAGGGAGCATTCGTTTTTTACGGGGAGGGGGGTCAGTGGAACTTGAGCGACAAATGAAATGTAAAAAGCGACTCCCCCTCCAAATCAAATTTCTAAAATTCGACCCCCCCTAAATTCATCAATTGTAAAATGTGACCCCCCTCCCCCCCAAAAAAAATCATCAGATTTCATTAACCCTTCGCACCCTATGGCCCTGGGCTCAAAAATTAGGCCCTTCAAAAGTGTTTGCAAGAAAAAGAGTTACCCACCCCAATTTTCATGCACAAAAAACAGCGACCCTCCCCGAGATGTCACAGTCCGTATCAGTAATATCTTAATTGACTTATAATTTTCCATTTGACTTTTGAACTTTCAAAGAATCCTTTTTGAACTTTATAAACGATCACTGGGTGAAATTCCAATATCATAGTGGTTTTTCAGATCTGCTCTTTCAAATATGATATTCTCATCACGTACATTTACATCAATTGTCAAACTTTTTTAAAGCACATATTTTAATAGCTAGTTTTGTATAGTTTCCTTACATACCACACAATGTATAGAGAATCAACATTTTTGGTGAAATTCCAAAATCAAATTTTTTGCACAAGCATGAACTTGTAATCGCCCTAGTCTTATCAAACACACCAATATCAACAATCAAGAGTACATAAATACACAGATTTACCTACTTTTGTATTGGAAAAAAATCATTCATAGTTTCCTCATAGACAAGATAGTGAATCAACATTTCGGTGAAATTCCAAATTCAAATTTCTTGCTCGCACGTGCACCGGTAACTACCCTAGTCTTATCAAGTACATTAATATCAATAATCAAGAGTCTATAGATACACAGATTTAGCTAGTTTTGTATTTAAAAGAAATTATTCATAGCTTCTCATAGACTACTCATAGATACCGGGAGGACCAAGCAACATTTCGGTGAAATTCCTAAGTCAATTTTTTTTCCATAACTCCATACAAACCTTTATAAAATTTGACCCCTTCCAATCATTGATTGTAAAATTTGATCCTCCCCCACTAAAAACGGTTTTGTAAAAGTCAAACCCCCCCGATTTCCACCAGCCCCCCTTCCCTGTAAAAAACGAATGCTCCCTAACTTGTAGGATTCGCGAGTTAGCATGAGACCACTACCTCTCTCCAAATGTGAGGAATGGATATCGCCCTCTGTAGACGACACCTACAAATAAACACACAGATTGTGTGTCGTCAGCAGTATATGTGTACAAGTACAAGTGTTTGGAGGCCTCATTGAAACTGAGTGATCGATCGCGTAAGCGGGCTCTATAGTACATACACAGACCTCTTCCCATAACATTACAACAAAGTGACTGTGGAATACCCTAACAGGCCGAGGGCTCCATTGGAGTTTCACCATGCGAAATGCTGATCAAGTTACAGGAACACGGCGAACTTGTGAGATGTTGATCGGTTGTAGAAATCGTCTTTCGCGCAGTGCCAACATCTAACGTGAAACCACCGCGGCTCAGCTTTGTACGGATATTCCATTGGCCTTTTGGAGGAATCTGTCAAACACCCTAGCGTGCGGCGTCCCTATCAATCCACATACTCATCTACCAGCGTATTCTATGATCAACGCCATGTCCGACTAGCCCAAGGCTGTTGTAATTTCACACACGTAACTTCATACCCACAGACTTTCCTTGACGTCTGCTGCAAGCCGGCGGGCAGAGTCTTCGTACAGAGGCTTATTGTTTGTTTTGGCTATTCCTATAATTTCTTGTTGATTTGCCGGGTAAACACTGACCTTACTGGTTAGGTCATCAGCGCCTACTCAGTTCCTGCTCTACTCAATCACTCATTAACTTTCACTAGAAGCTGAAACTGCGAACAACCGCAGCGTAGTGTCAGCCGCAGTGAGGATAGCCATTGAAAGCTCT